>NC_048429.1:16540046-16594314 GCF_013103735.1 Etheostoma cragini
AATGTATGAAGTGCTTTTATGCATGTTAAAACTCAAAACGGGTCCGTCGGGACCCTAACACCATAGGAAGGTTAATTTGCTGTACAAACTAAAATAAAATACATTTTAATTCAATATTCATTAATTATTTTTTAAAAGGTTAGCCGCATCAGAGGGATCAAAGAGCCGCAAGCGGCTCCTGAGCCGCGGGTTGCCAACCCCTGGGATAGGCAAACACTCCAGGTGTGGTAGGACACATGGCCGACAACGGAACTATGTTTTATGTGCCAGTATCCAACATGTCTGTTGCTATTAACTGCATTAAAAACTATAGAATTTGTATTTTATGATGAAGTGTGATGGGCTAACGGCAGTACGCTGTTTTGATCTATTGATTCGTCAACAGTTGCGTTTCTGAACGTGAACGTGACCATTTCACGAACTGCCATTAAACTGGGCTGCAGCACCCTGCTTTGGGGGACATGGGACACAACCCACTCTGGGGGACGCTACAACGGGGAAATGAAACGCTGCACGCCATCGACAACAACGGGACGGACCTCCAATCCCAAGTCTCCAGGGAGAGAGTTCTGAGTTGTTTGACATATCCATCCCCCCAACTACAACCTCCTCAAGCGGATTTTCGGTGTAACAATCCATTACAGTCTCACTACCGTAATCGTGCTGTTGTTGCAAAAAAGGTGCTTCCCATTCAAACACATTACTTTAAAATTCATGCTCACCACCACAAAAAAACGAGAAAATCATCTCCCTGTACATGTATCTGTCAATAACGTCACCATTTCACAAACTGCCACAAGACTGGGCTGGATGTGCAGTAAACACAGAAGTTTGTGTATAGTTTTCCACATGTTGGGGCTTCTTGGAAAAAAGACATATCATAATAAGTTTAATTAATAGAACACCTTTTACAGACAAAGTCACAAAGTGAACATTTATATCCATTTATATACTGGAAAGGAACAATTTCCTTTCCAGTGAATGTTTATCTGATGAGCAGGTGGCACCTTGTACGGCAGCCCCGGCCACAGTGTATGAATGTGTGTGAATGGTGAATGTCTCCTGTAAATGTGAAAGCGCTTTGAGCAGTTGTTAAGACTGGAAAAGTGCTATATAAATACAGCACATTTACATTTATATAAGACAGCAGTACACACAGCAATGAAATATATCTAAAAACTTCAACAGCAACACGTCCATCAAGAAGAAACTGTCTCATTATGCTGGATAATCTGCAGGACTGCTGATACCAGTTTCCAGTCAGGTCTTTCAATCCAGCAGAGTTTCAGTTACTACCTTACGCCCATCCTATTAGTTTCTTCTGATATGAAAAGAAGTGATATTATCTCTTTATCAACAATTCTTTTAATTATCCAAGAATAATTTCTGTTGTAACCATGTGGTGATTTGTAATCCACCTGCTCACACTTGTAAATAAATGTCATAGATGATGATCTTTACAATTAGATGTCAGGTAGACTACAAGATTACATTGCTGTTGAAAAGAGATTTGGTGTTGGATTCCACTGGCTACTTCTCTAGACTACAATCTTCTCAAAAGAAAAAACAATATATTCCACGCCCTATATTTAGACTAATTTTGTATTCAAGGACTTATTGATCAGAACAATACAATAACAACTTTTTCCTTTGGCCCTCTGAGTAATGAATGCAAATAAAGTTATGTACATGCTATTGAATTAGGGTGGACATCAAAACAGCACTTTCAAATGACTGGAGTTGAATCTGGTGAATATGTTATGGAGAAACAGACCTAACAAGGGCAAGACGTCAGACTATAGCTGCAGGAAATTGAAGCAAAGGCCTGTTTCCAAATCAGCTCATCCAAAAAAAAAATCTTTTGAAGAATAAACACAAGCAATGCATGAAACAGTCTGAAAGATGTCTGCGTTGTACACTTATAATGGGTAGGGTCTGTTTGTGCTGGTTTAATACAGATAAAAAAAACAACTAATTAGATTAGAGGCAGGGTTGGCTGGGGCAAAATACACAGACCGACATGATAACATCTGGGTGGAGAAAGTGAAAGAGTAGTGTTTGGCCCTCCCTCATTACCACCACTGAGGTGCCCTTGAGCAAGGCCCTTAACCCCAACCGCTCCAGTGGAGCTGCTCAGTTGTACTGGGCAGCTTCCAGGTAGGAATATATCAAACTGTGTAAATGTGACAGGTCGTTCTGTTCAATTCTATTCAATTAGTATCTTAGAAATCCATCAGGTATCATAGGGTGCATACAAATGAATACATTAAGCTCTTGAATCAATAAAGTGTGCACAAAAATGACTTATTCCTGCGCACATATTAGCAGAACAAACATTAAAAGTAACTTTAAACCTATTCCTTTTTCCATGTCCTTTTTTGTGTCGTTGTTAACAATCAAAACCAACCTGCATTAAATCATCATTTACATTGTCCATGGCATTTCCTGTTCTGTAGTTGTGGTCCTATATTAGATGTTGTTTCAGTTAGATGCACATGTCCCCCTGGCTAGAAGGGCTTACCTGAATGCCATCCTTTTAGGGTTTGGGGGGGGGGGACTGCCTAGTTGTAAATGGACTCAGCCAGACATTTTTCTGTTCATAGTGGAAATGGCCTCTCACGAAGATTAAGACTCTGCACGTACTTTGACCCTGCAAAAACCTTCTTCCAACATCCCCACTGTGAACCAGATCTGGATAAATTACCCCAGGTTTTACTAAGACTGATAGAAACCGATCAGCAAACAATTGGCAAACTGATAAAAACTAACCCAACCTCACCACAGAGGAAGATCAGATGGGACAACACAAAAATCGTCTTCAAAACAGCTGATAAGGGTCTGTCGCCACTCATGGTTCCATTTAAGGCATTTTGTGTTGCCTTTTTCCATCTTGAATACTCTTGTTTTCTCTTCAGGTCCCGGCCAGAGACAGGCAAGCACCTGCTGCGTCTTACACGCTACCGCAACCTGTGACGGGCAGATGAATAATATCTGAATCGAACTGCCATTCCAGTTATTTATAGACACTTAGGATTTCATCCAGAAAATTAAAAACACCCAAATAAAAGAACTGTGCATGCCCTTTACAATAGACGTAAAGAGCTTACACACCAAAATGGAAATTTCCCTTGGTGTGTTTGCCATTGGGAAAGGCTTGAAAAATTTCCAACGTACAACAGACTGGACGATGACATTTTGTAGCTATTGCTTTAAGCCTAACAAGAAATGACTTCCTGTTCAATAGAAAATATTTCCTCCAAATTAAAAGGCACAGCAATGGGCAAGCAGGTTGCTCCAAAAAGTTTGGCAAGCTCTCCAATGAATACTTTAGGTACTTGGATGTCATATGGGGGATTTGGACCCACTCAGGAGAAGGACTTTAAGTACTTTGTCCACTATTTAAATGCCCATCCCACTCAAATAAAACTGGATCCAGTACTACATGAAATGCAGGTCAACTTCAGGGACACCCGTGTGTACAAAGGACCACACTTTGATGAAACAGGAACTCTGGAAACCAAGGTTTATTTAAAACCTACAGAAACTTTTGCCCTCTTAAATAGGCAGAATTTCCACTACATACGTGTTTTTAGGGGAATCCTGAAATCGCAACTACTCAGATTCCCTAAAATCCGTTCAAATAAAAACGATAGAGAGGAAGCACCACATCCACTGGAACAAACCCTAAGACAGAGTGGATATAAATGCAAGTAAAGTACAAAATGAGGTTTTCCAAGAAGTTGCTAATCCTTTTGATTTCAGCATACTCCAAACACACGGTAAGAGCCGGCTTTAAGATGTCGAAGAAGTCTTGGAAAAAAATTTTTTTTGAAAGAAAATGGAAAAAATCCCAAACCTAAAGGTCATCCTTGTGAGAACCAAAATACATCAACCAATGACCAAAAGGAGACCTCCAGAAAGCAATACAACTACCACGAATTGGACAGCCGCCACTACAGTTGCTTTGCCTAAAAATATTCCTTCCAGTAAGTTGGTGAAACACGTAACACGCTTATGGCCCGCCTATCGAACCATAGGCAAAACAACATTAGGGAAAGACACAAAAAGATTAAACATCTGGTCCAGCACTTTCTAAAGCATGGGTTTATCTGCCTGACCTAAGGGGCCTTGAACATGACCCAAATTGGACTACTAACCAAAGACAGAGAGCAGAAAGACAATGGATAGACTTGATATGGGCTTTCCTTAAGGCTTCAGCAAAAAACAGCATCATTGAAGAAGAAAACATGCTGCGTTGGAAACAAACAGGAACACTCTCAGAAGAAAAATACTCCAGGTCGTATTCGGTTCTTACAATACATTTGCACAGGTCATTACCATAAAGTTCTGTTCCAATAACCTGTCAAAATTCCCCTCCACAGATTAGAAAAAAACTTTTATTGTAAATTGTTCCTATAGTGTATCCATTTTGTTGTAATATCCTGTTAATGTTCACACATGTATTTACCATAATAAAAGATATTTTTGGTAAAATTGGGAGGAAAGTGATGACAAGGCACATACTCAAGTCACATACACAAGAGTATCATTTTTGTGAAAGACTACGGCCAGAACACACACAGAACTGATTCTTTCTTTTTTTCCTCTAACATTTTTTCCTAGCTACTTTTCTTTAATCCTCATGTTGTCCTAATGTTTTCGTATATCAATGTTTTTTTTAAGTACCTAAATTAACATGATTGATTCCACACAACGCTCTTTGGCAAGTACAAATGTCTACTTTCATTTATTTTGGCGTGTCTTGTTCATTTTTATAGCATTGGAAAGAAAATTGAAGTGGTTTTGCAAT
Source organism: Etheostoma cragini (assembly GCF_013103735.1). Taxonomy (NCBI): domain Eukaryota; kingdom Metazoa; phylum Chordata; class Actinopteri; order Perciformes; family Percidae; genus Etheostoma; species Etheostoma cragini. The sequence goes on from NC_048429.1 coordinate 16,544,857, forward strand.
AGTATTGAGTAAAAGTTGACATATTACAGTCTGTGATTATCCATCAACATCCATTCCTTTAATTTTAATCTAAATAATTCCTAATTTCTGCTTTTCTAACTCAAACATTAGGTATAATTCCCTAAATTGACCATAAATTCTAAAAATAGGACTGTAAAACTAGTTATTGAGTTAGTGTTAGATCAAAAAAACATGGCAAACATTGAAAAAAAACGTCAGAAGTGTTGAAAAAAGCAACAACAACCTAAGAAAAAGTTAAAGGCTGATTAAAAGCCTTAACAAAAGTGTTGGTTTTCAACTTTGACGGTAGGACAACACAAGGGTTAAGTTTAGCACAACACTTCGTTCTCATTCATCCAGTCACCTTTTCTCCCATTTCTCCCCTTATGAACATAATGGAGGCCGAGGAGGTAGAGTATGCATTCTGATCTGGCGGGGGGAAACTAAGTCCGATCTGACTCCTCTTCTTGGCTCTACTTCCCCTTTCCACCGATATTTCTCTCTCTTCTCCACCACTCACACCAATGTCAGGACAACAAAACAACATTTTAAACATAATATTACCATACATTTTATTTCTCTAAAAAATGTCTTTACATTTTGGGGTCCTAATACCATTCATATTCATCTACCCAGACACATTACTTCATTACTTACCTACATTCCCCCTGCTCTATCCTTTTCCCATTCCTCCTCCTATCTCTCCTATCCCTTTAACCCAAACCTTGATTTTAAACAACGCCCCTTTCTCAAACCACACCCACCTATCCTGTCCCCACTGTATACCCCACTTCTCTGGCTATTTCCTATCCCTCATTCTCATTGCTCATAAAATATCGAATTGGAAATTAATCTTATGATTGTCTATAGTTAACTCATGATTAATTGCTAATTAATGGCACATTTTTTTCTGTACTAAATGTACTCTACAGGGATCATTTTAGGGTTTTTTTTAATGCTCAGGTGGTTTGAGACTGGACGTACTCCGGCGGTAACTCAGTTCACATCCACAGTATATGCAGACAGGACTGTAGTCAAGACCACCTTTGTCGAGTCCAAGACCAGTGCAAGACCATGACTAGTCGAGTCCAAGTCAAGACAGAGTCCAAAAAGTTTTGAGTCCGAGTCAAGACCGAGTCCAGGACAGAAAAAAGGTCTTATGCGTGACAGTATAAAGACAATACTTTTGGGTTTCACTTTCCCTCCAATATTGTTATTAACATAATAAAGATCCCTGGACTCGGTCGATACCGAGACAAGTCCGAGTCCAAATACTAGCGAGTCCGAGACAAGTCCGACTCGAGTCCAAGACCGTAATCGAGTACTACAGCCCTGCATGCAGACAACTTCAGTCTGGTGGAAAGAATCATCGGGAATTACACACACACACACACACACACACACACACACACACACACACACAGTTGTTATCTTAACACTAGCTCTCTCTGTCTATATCTCACACTAACATGCAAACTCATTCACTCCCATATCATATTATTTCTCCAAGCCTTTAATCATAACCTTGAACAATGTAATGCTGGTAACTGCTACATAATATCTATCGATTCCATCCGCTGTGATTTCCTTGAGTAGCTTGGGCTGAAATGACTTGTGTGTTCAGAAGTAAGCATTTCAAGCAGACTGCTGTATACCTCAGCAGCAATCAATCAGCCTTAATCCAAAACCAATTTACTCCGCCTGAAGAGGAAAATATCTTTTAATCTCTTGCAGACAATCCCTGATTGCGGTGCAGCGCGTCAGTTGACAGTCAAACTGTGCTGCTTAGAATGGGATGTTTATATTGGATTTATGGTTGCCATTTTTACACACACATGAATGAATTTTCAATTTAATACCTGTGAGTACAGTTTTTCCTTTCCTGATGATGAAATATGGCTTTCTCCCAACGCATATCCTGTTCTATCCTCTAGGACACTGTGGCAAAAAAAAGACAAAAAAGGTCACAAACACACACACACACACACACACACACACACACACACACACAGAGTCAAATTCTCTTTGTTCAAATTGGAGAGAAAAAGGCCAACGTGTGTAAAGACACCATCTTTTGACATTTTAACAAAATACTCTGGATTAAATATTTCACTATGAACAGGAATCTTTCATCTGAAATATTCACTGTACCTCTGAAATTAAACCATCTGTTGTATACAGAGATTGCTTATGTTGTTCTCCATCCTTTTAAAGCCAAGGTGGTTACCTCAGTCAGGAGTGGGACAAATATACCAAAAACAATAAAAATAAAAAAAGACCAATGCAGTTGGACGGGAGAGGTATTTCCACGTCATCTGCCTGTCTGTTAGCATTTTTTTTAGAAATCAAAGAATGTCTGAAGAACAAGACCGATCTTGAGTACTACAACACTGGTATTTGTTATACTGAAATGTTTCAAGTCATGAAAAGAAAAACAGAAGTTTTCAGACAGCACAGATTTGAGCATTAGCTCCAGCCACTTGAGCTGTGCAGCACACTAGATCATCATCATCATTCAGTGATTTTATCTATATCCCTGCACTAATGAGAGGACAATAACAACAAATAAGTCCCAATCTCCTCCAGCTATGAACAATAACGTGTCAGTCACTTGCTGTAGTACATTTTCCAGTGCAATGTCTCTAAGCCCCTCAGTAACCAAACTAATTGAGGGCCATATGTAAGCAAGTAGTTCTTGCTTTAAAGTTGCCTATGGAGGGAGTCTTATAAATGAGCCCCCCTGGAGGGACACACAACTGACCCACGGTCAAGCAGAACATCACAAAGTAGAACAATACCAAGCTAGCTAGGGACAGCTCACACAGGAGTTTCAGAAGCTAAAACTCAATTGTTCGGTATGGGCATGGCACTCAGACTAGTGCTAGGAGTGCACGAAGCAGTAATACCTGGTATTTACCATACCTGGTACCTTCCTCCATAGCGCTGCAAAGGCAGGTCTGGCTAGTCCATACAGCATTCCTGGATGGGAGAAAATCATGCGCTGGTTTATCACAATCGTCTAGGGCGGGGCTAAGCTCCTGACAATGCCACGGTGCCTCTGCTAAATAGTTTCAGGAAGGAACTTATTTTGGCGTAACATGTGGACGTTCAAAAGTAGTTTTAGTTGTCAACAGGAAACTCTGATTAGACAGATAGTCTAGCAGAGACAGACAGACAGTCTAGCTAGCTGTCTGGATTTACCCTGCAGAGATCTGAGGACCAGTTAGATTGGAATAGATTAGATAGATATTACTTTATTTATTTCACAGTGGGGAAATTACCTAATTACAACAGCAGCAGTTTCCTACAGTAAAAAGCAAAAAAAACAACAACAAGTAAACACACAAACAACAGGCAAACAACAGACAATGAGCAAAAGGTATTGATTGAATGTAAAGTGGCATTAAATAAAAGGTATTGTAAAGTGCAGTTGCCATAGTACAAAAAAAAACAAAAAACATATAGTCCTTAGAAAGCCACCAGAGGTTAGAACGCCAACACAGAGACAGAGGAAGGGGACGGACATCAGGTGGAATTTCCGGTGGATTCGTAGCAATTGGAAGTGGAACGTCGTGGATATAGACTAGTATCAAAGAAATAATAACCTTACAGCACTTTCATTTGAAGCAGCCATTAAATGGCCCTGGTTCTTGTGAATATTAGCTATTAGATTGTAATGCAAATGTCATAAAAGAAACTATTTAGCTACATTGTTAAGTGTCATGGATTTTTAAAAGGAAGACAAACATCTACTTTTTAGTTTGGGGAAGTAGGAAATAAAACAAAGTAACATTTAAAATGCATGTAAAGCTCTGATATCATTTATTCCTCTATTATCCACTCAAACATTGCAACATGGTTAATTTTAACATTAATTCAAAGAGGTCAAAGGTGCCAAATTCAACACGAGTTGATGTATAAAGCTAGAAGTGTAACACCTATTGCCTGGATTAATAATGAGCTGAACAGATGCCAAAAGTGAGGGCAAACCGTGTCCTCTACCCTAAACAGCCTGCCTACTCTCACTTTGTCCCTGTTTTTCAGCTTCCTAGCAGAAGAATGGTTGATTAAGAGGAGGCTTGTGGGTGGCTGTGATTTTACTTCCTATTGATCCTCAGAGCACAACTTTCCATCATGCAGAGAAGGCCAGGGCCAAAGACGACAGCTAATTAAGATGGCTAATCACTTCATTTCACAATGGCTGCAGGCTCTGTCACTCTTCTCCCAGCACCTGTTGTTTGCTATCAGTGACATGATAAAAAAAAAAAATACAAATAATAAGCTGAAGATTACATTAACATGAACCTTTCAATTCTGGAGCCCTGGGATAAAATGTCCAGCCATTGGTTAGACTGACACAGAGCCTACTAAACTGAGCAATGGGAATAAGCAATAAACATGTTAGGGTTATAATAATTAAAATTCTGTGACATAAATATGATTGATGGCCATTGAAATATGCTTTTTAAAAATGTATGATAAATCAAAGCTCAAAAGAGAAGTTTGTTACTTTTTCTGTGGATGACCAGTCATTGTTGATGGTCAATGTTGTATATGTAGGCAATGCAATCCTGTGTGTGCTATATTGACTGAGAAAGCTGCAAGATGCAACTGCAAAATCTGTTGTTCTTCCTGCTTCCTGTGCCGTTACAGTGACGTAGTTTGAGGCGAGGAAGAACTCTAGGGTATTCAGCTTGCATTTCTCCTCTGGGAATCCAGGGGATTACTTAAGATGCCGCTCAAAAACAGAACTCATTTTTTTCTCTTAACTTAAAATGAAAACTAGCTACAGTTCCAACAGTGAATTAGGCATATGAAAATTAGAGTGCAGAGGACACTGATGTATTTATAGTGTTTTAGTTGACATGGACTGTGTAAAAGTCTTAGGCAGGTGTGAGAAAATGTTGTACACTAAGAATGCTTTCAAACAGATAAATAATGATTGTTTTTTTAACAATTTACAAAATGCAAAGTGAGGAAAAATCTAAATCACATTCAATTACTACCCTTTGCCTTCAAATCAGCATCAAATTTGCAAGCATCAACATGCAAAAAGTCCGGCAACGCAAGCTAGTTTCCGTTCAAAATGGGAAGATATCCAGTAGTGACATCAGCTCAGAACTGGCAGAAAACATTGCGACCCAGGTACACCAACTACTGTCTGGTAGTCTGGCTGACATCAGCTCAGAATTAGCAGAAACCAGTGGGACCCAGGTACACCATCTACTGTCTGGAGAAGTCTGTCTGACATCAGCTCAGAACTGGCAGAAACCAGTGGGACCCAGGTAAACCTGGGTGGACATCTACTGTCTGGAGATGTCTGGCCAGAAGTGGTCTTCAAGGAAGAGTTTCAGCCAAAACTCCAGACCTCCGACTAGGTTTTAGTGCATAGTTGAGTCGCTTGGCCTGGTTTCCATGTCGAGGAAATGGCTTTGTGTGGGATCAAGCAGGAGTAGAGGGGTCATTACACTTATTAGCAAGCACCTAACAACTTATTGATAGTGTATGCAAGCCAAATTATATTATACATCCGGTGCTTAGCGCTGCCTAAGACAGTTGTGATTGGTTTAAAGAAATGTCAATAAACCGGGAGAATGTTTTTTGCCCATCGAGGAATGTTGTGGACTAGGCATTGCCAGACCTTCCTCCACAGCTGCAAAGGAAGGTCTGGCAATGCAAAATTCCTCCTGTCACACGGCTCAGCCAGAGGACTCGGGTGTTAAAATGTGTTTATTGTACAAAGAGTACAATAAGGTTAACATAAGTCAAAACACAAGCAGTAGTCAGAACTACACACTGGGAACAAAGACTGGAGAACTAGACTCGGAGGTACAAAGACAAACTGGCAAATGACAGATGACACATGGTGAGTATTTATACACTAGGACAGGGGAGACAATTAGACACGGGTAGAACACATTAGTGCACGTAATCACAAATGAGGGAAGGCAGACAAAGACTAGAAGACCAGAAACCTGCAACAAAGACAGTGAGTGTCAATATAAAAAAGGAAACAAACAAGAACATGAGCTAAGCACGGGAGCTGGGTGTGATGCCTCCCTTTTAACAGCCGGAAAATACAGAAAGGCTTAGGTCTGAGGTAAAATACTACTTGGCCAGCAATCGGTCCTCGTGTAATTTTCAGAGGTGGCATGGGAGGCCTTAACGGCTGTGATCGGGGGGCGCATGCAACATGTTCATTTCATATGAGGAATAGTGCTGAAGCAATGTTAGAATAGGAAAGTAAAATCAAACAGGCAGAAACAGAGATTAAGCAAAAGATGCTGCAGGATGGCCTTAGAAACCTGACTCAGATAAAATAAAATAATCATATTCTAGCTCAGAAGATTGAATTCAATTCATTCAGGATGGAAACAAAAAATCATTTTGAATCGGGAGAAAACACAGGAAAATTGCTGGGTAATACATATACTATCCTACAACATGCGCAAAAGCATAACCACACACAGGGTATGGTGACAGTGCGCCAGGAACAGATCAATGGAAAATAGCTGTTTTCCTTTACTTTTACTGGGTGTTATGGAGCCTATTCATTAGTACTAGTACTCTTGCAGAGGTTTTCAAGGTGATCTAAGAGTAGATATTTTAGTAGAGAGCTACAGTAGCACTTATCCGGAGCTCCAAAGTGTAAAAAACCAGAGCAACAAGAAATAGTGAGACATTAGTACATGTTACACTGTACAGACAGAAGACAACAAGATGCCGTAAAGACAACAGTATCCACCATCATGAATGAATCAACCATTCAGTACATCAACCCTTGTGTTGTCCTCCCGGAAATTTTGACATTGCCGTCCCTTTTTCTGATGTTTTTTAAAAAGGTTTTTACCAATACCATCTTACTACCACTAGTTTTACCCTCCTGTTGACCTCAGGTCAAATTTGACCCATCTCCAAAGGTTTCTATATCAGAAATTTGTGTTTCTTTTAACAAAAATATCAAAAGAAAAACGTGGATGGTTCCATATGACGTTCTTAATAAGTCAATTAATTGATAAGCTCACTACTTTCATTGAAGTTGTGTGTTTTTTGTCAATTTTATAACATTTGATAAAATATTGATGAAAAAGTTGTCAAAAACATTAGAAAATGTGACCCAAAAACGGACTAAAATGTCAAAACATTTCCAAAACTTCGGGAAAAGCGACAAAAGTATCGAAAAAAGAGCATCAAAACATTGAAAAAAGTTTAATCTTCACACAGAAAAGTAAAGTTGCATGGTCGACGGTAAAGCCAACACAAGGGCCATTTTCTTGAGACATGGAGAGCAGTAATTAGCAATGAGAATAAAATAAAATAAATACACACTATGAAGAACTTGATAGAATATTTAAATGCCATTACAAGTTAATAAGATGGTAAAATAGTTATACCTTTTTGACATAGGAGAGGGTTTACAGAAAATCATAATCGGCTAAAGGAACTGACCAAAATGTTGTTGTCTTTTTCAAAACTTTTGCAGCTTTCCCCAATGTGTTTTCTCTCCACTTTTTTACGTTCTTGCCACTTTGACCAATATTTCGGAAGCTTTTTCTGACATTTTTTTCAACGTTCTTTTACTATTTTCTTTTTTTTAAATGCTATGAAATTGAATGAAATAACCAAATTCAATGAAAGTAGTGAACTGATCATTTATATTACTTGTGAAGAGGGTTGTACGGAACCATCCACTTTAATTTGGTTGCAAGAAACCCAAATTTCTGATGTAGAAACTAGTTGAAAGCGGGTCAAATTTGACGCGAGGACAACAGGAGGGCTAATGAAATCAGCTTTGCCATTTAGTTTCTTAATGATTAGCAGGTGTCATTGTATGTATTTACATTTCCCCAAGTAAGGATGTCATAGTTGTCAAGAATGTTACAATGAAGGTAAGTATTGTGGTTTGGGAGCCTGTTTGTACATAGAAAGAGAAAGTGTTGCTTGAGTCCAGCTTGTCGTACAGTAAATGAAGTGGGGGATGATAATTGCATCTAAATACAGTTTTGCTGCTGTATTAGTTAGGCAACTTCATTGAGAAAATTAGCCAGATTTTAGTTTGCAATTTACATGACTTTTTTCACTTGTTTTTTGGCAGACAAGGTAGTGTCAAGAATTATACCGAGATATTTGACATGAGAGAAAACTTGGATGATCTCTTCAAACACAGATGTTGGGATCACAGTCAGATGCTGAGTGTGTGTCCTGTCGTTGTAAAAAATATGCTGACAGTTTCTCTGACATTAAGAAACAGTTGTGAATCACTGTAAAAACATTATGGTTAGATTGACCATTGTTGCACTGAGTTTAGAAGCTGCTTGTGCTTTGTTTTATATATGGACATACATTACAGTGTCATCTGCATACATCTGAACTTCACACCCTGTGCAATGGTAAGTCATTTACCTGTTAGTTAGTTATGCATCTAAAGGCCTAGATTGCCGGGGGACATCCCACGATGCACTGAGCACCTCTCCCTCCTCCTTATCTCCATCTGTATGCAACCTCCTCCCATTAATGCATGTTACTAACTCGACTTCTTCCCTTTCTCGGAGTCTTGTGCTCCTTTGCACCACTCCTCTCTCCTCCTATCGCTTCCTGCAGGTGTTTCTGGCTCTGGATCTGTTGTCTGGATCTGTGGTTGGAGTCACCTGCTGCCTCCATGTTCCTGCTAGACACCCTCTGATACAATTCTCCATGTTTCTCTCTGTCTCTCTCTGTCTCTTCCCTGTCTGTCTGTCTGTCTGTCTGTCTGTCTCTCTTTCTGACTCTTAAAGGAAGTTTTTCCTTGCCTCTGTCGCCTAGTGCTTGCTCTTGTGGGAGCTGTTGGATTTCTGTAAATAACATCACAGAGTACGGTCTAGACCTGCTCTTTTATGGAAAGTGCAATGAGATAACTTTTGTTATGATTTAGCACTTTATAAATAAAATTGAATTGAATTGAATTGTAAGCTAAACAGGAGAGGTCCCAGGTTTGTAATTTACTTAAGCTTCCCCCATTGGCTTGAGCTGCTCGGATGTACTTTGTTAGCATGTTTCTACGGTGAGTGAAATGGGAAAATCTGTCTGTCATTCAATAGTTTAGTCTTAAGAAATGTTTGCAGAACAAAGTCTGTTCTTCATTATTCTCTGCATACCACCAACAATCCAGGGGAGAGTATTTACTGTCACCTTCATCATTTTGTGGCCTCTAATGTACAGACATGCAAGGTTTTTGATGGGAATCGTGTTGTCAAATTGTAAATTAGGCATGTGGTTCATGCTGCTTTGGGGTTCAAAGCCCCTCAGGATGAGAGTGAGGGCTTTACCTCAGACACAGCACACAGCGGAGGATAAAATGGTTGATGTACAAGAAAACTCAAAGTCTTTACATCTCACTTGGATTTTATTTTTTTTATTTTTTGCTGAGAGCGCCCGTTCTCCTCCTTCATGTTTTAATTGACTGCTCTCTCAGAGTGCCAAGGGACCCTGCACAAGAGTGTGTCAATCCCCTGTGATCACCACACCCCCAACCCAGGCTCAGAGGGACCGGCAAAAACTTGGATAATGCTCCATTATACCTGTATGTCGTTGACAACCGCCCTAGGAATACATTGTGAGACAAGCTTGTTATACAGTAAGAATCCAGGAGGAAGCAAGTCACCTCAGTCCTTTTCAGAATCACTCTCCGTGAGGTATTGGATGCTGCTCCTTATGTCAAGTGGACTTATTCTGATTCTTAGAGAAAAGAGAGCCGAACATTACTCAACCAGTGAAGGTGGTGGAGTGTATTTATGCAGGGCAGGCGCAAGATCACAATGAGCAGCATTTCTTTTTTTCACCAAAGCAATAATGATAACAGGGGACTCCATCTGGAAAGTCGACCCCAGACTTGGTGTCACTCCCATCATTTATTTGTTCTTTTGACCATTCGGGAAAGTGATTTGTGCGCCGGAATAAACACATCGGAGCTAAGCCCTAACCAGCGCTTATAAAAGGAAACTGTAAGGGATGATTTCCCACCTGGATTCAGTCTGGATAAGCAGTTTGAAAGCAGCTGCTCGTATACCGTTGACTGCATTACTGAGTCTGTGCGAGGCCGTGATATTGCATCGCTCCTTCGTTGTCTCATCTAGAAGTGCCACTGGTGGAAGAAAAAAATTCTAAGAAAAGAGTGAGAGAAGTTGAGTTAAATCATGCCAAGTTGTAGAACATACAAACTTAGTGGGAGATTATAGCTGGAGTCACTTCACATCAGGCATATCCACCAGGGAGCTAATAGAGACAGCAGAAACAGGAGGAGCTGTCTCTTCTCACTCTTATCCATTGGGGGAATTGATATGCTGGAAAAAAAGGGAAGGGAATCACAAAGGATAAGACTGAGAGATCCAGGCTTTGCTACACACTGGGCCTATCATCTTCTGTTGCCATTTTGATATTTCCTCCAATCTTAGGCTCCTTTCAGATTGGCTAAGGGCTGTTTTAAAATTCACTCCACTGATCAGTCTGGGGTAGGTTGAAGATCAGGGACGGTTTGGAAATCCCAAATAGTTAAATGGTAGAAAGGAGAATGTGATGTGTAATGTCCTTACATGTCTTGTGTCAGTTGTCAACACATTGTAGCTATGTGTCTTTGAATGACAATTTATTTTAACGATACTGTGGGTGACACATCTAATAGGCATTTAGGTATCATTGTTGCTTTGCTGAAATGTTGACACATGCTCCAAACTGGATGGCACTGCGCGGTTGAAAAGGCTCAGAGAAAGCAGAATAATTGGACTACTACGGATGGGAAAACCGCAGGATGCGGGAAAAACTGAGCGATGAGCCCCGCCTGTCAGGATGTATTAAATGGAGCTAGGTCATCTGTAATTATGCCCCTGTTGCAAGGATGAAGACATATGATCATTGTATCCCAGTTTTTGCAGCTTTTCAACCTCCATTTTGATGCAAAGGCCCGGGCCACCAAAAAGAAACCAGCTGCTGACTCAGACCAGCTTCTCTTTCATGTTTGAGATATTGTTCCCACATTGAGAGCTGATTGGTTGATAACCTCCACCTCTATATGCACAGAGTGGGCAGATGGCTTTCCCTAGAGTCTTACCTTTTATGTCTTTATTGGTAGCAGCAGAACTGCACAAACGCGAAATGTCTTCTGATACCCTTCAGTCATTCTCTAAAGCAAGATGCAAATAATGTCTGCTGTCTGAGGGGAAACTTCACGGAAACCGTCGTCCTGGAATAATTGCTTCAAACAAATAAGCTCTTGAAGGTCCATTAGGTAAGCACTGTTCCCATCAAACAGTGTGTGTGATACTGAGGATTGCTCATGGCCTGTGTGAAACAGATGGGGCTTTGTTGTCCACTTTTCTGTTGAGAATTAAAATGTTATCCAAAGCCTGTACGTTTATCTCAACTTAAAGACACTATTTGATCACATGGAAGATCTGACAGAAGATTCATATGACTGGGATAATAGAAAGAAGTCATGGTCGAACAAGATTCAGGATGTCTTGCAACTTGTTCATGCTACATATCCTGATTATTATATTGCTAATTTTGAGTTCAGTATTTTTAAAACAATCTCATTAACCCCTGTTGCAACGCTACACTTTTGTTGACACTTTTTGTTGTTTTTAACTTTTTAAGTTTTTGTCCCTTTTTTCATTTTAATGCTTTTTTCAATGTACAACACTATGTAACACTAAGTTATTAACTTTAGTTTTACCGTTATTTTTTGGAATTTATGGTCAGTAAACCTCATTTTTACGAAATCATACCTAATGTTTGAGTTAGAAAAGCAGAAATTAGGAATTAATTAGACTAAAATTAAAGGAATGGATGTTGATGATAATCACAGACTGGAATATGTCAACTTTTACTCAACACTATTTAAAAACTACTTCAATTTGTTTTTTAAATGCTATAAAAATTGAATCACACAACAACATTAATAAAAGTAGAGATTTGCCAAAGAGCGTTGTGTGGAATCAATCATGTTATTTTGGGTCATTAAAAAGAACATTGATTTAGGAAAATGGGAATATTTGACCTGAGCACAACATGAGGGTTAACATCTACTTTAGTCAGCCTTTGCATATGCGGTGCAGACTTATTTTATATTTCAAAATGCTCAATACATTTTACTTATTTCTAGTGTCAAATACCAGATGTTATCTAGGAAAATTTTACAGATGCAGTAGGTCTGGCTTTTATTCATTCTCTTAATTTCCCATATGTTCATGTTTGACATTGACAAACTCAGCAAAACGGATTCTACCATCTGAACGGGCGGCTCGAAAGCGACGTGCAGATGAAGAGAGGCTATAAGGAACAGCTGAAGGACAGAGCAAGTGTAACTCGGATTATTTCTTTATTTCCACTGAGTGTAACTGTCCGACATGTAATCCCTTCATTACATTGGCCAATCACATCATGCACTGTGTGCTTTGTCACCTGGTAGGACTGCCCTGCATTAAACTGTCTTTTATTAATAGATCATTTATTATTTGACCTGGTTAGAAAAGGAATATGCTCGAACCATATTAAAAAATAAAAACATAACCCCATACTGATGGCCAGTGATATGTGAGTGTTTGTGCACATGTATTTATGTGTGCTAGTGATTTTGAGAATTTCTCGGGGTGTTGTGAGGAGGGCGGCAGCCTCAGCTTCGATTATGTATCCTCTTTTATTCAATCATTGCATTGCTCTATACCTGACATTTGGTCAATACTGCAATCTTCTAGTGATCAGAATATGCCAGACAGTCTGCTCCACAGAATTCCATTAGTTTGGCCTTCAGATTGATGCACTAAAACAAGATATTGAGTGAGAAACAACAATTCAATGACTATCTCTGGGTTTAGTTCTGTCCTTTGAAGGATATTGAGTCAACAGTTTATTCATTCCTAAGGGACCGTTCGGTATTTATGGAATAGACCACTGGAGGAAAATAGGGGAGGGTCATGTCTTTTTATTCTTTGTTGAGGGGAGGGTCTTTCAAAGTGTCTTGTTTGATGGCCCACCATCGCTAGCAGATGGGTCCCTCCCTGTTTAGTCAGCAAGAGACCGTGCGAGTTCCCAAACGGAATAAATCCCGCCCGCACATATAAACACAAAACTGCTTAGCTAGTTCCATCGTGTTGTAACGAAGACATCTGCTGAAGAAACAATTGTACTCACAGTCAAAGAAAGCTTTTATTTTGAAAAGTCGAAGCTTGCAGACAGCACGCTACAGTGAGGGCATGAGCCGAGAGGCATGACACGGGAGGTCTTCAAGCTGCAGCCAACAACAGCTTTTTCAAGTAATTTTAGAAGGAAGGAGTGGTAGCATGTACGCTCCCAAACTGACACTCAACTGAGAAATTGAGTTTTGGATCATGTTCAGCTTCGGCAGCTTTACCTGTATGCAAATAAACAATCACTGAGGAAGCCTGGTGACGAGTCCACAGCAACCTTACATGTTACCTAATTTGTTACCTAGTGTGGTTGTTGAATGGTCTCAATGTTTTCTTTCATGTGAATACTAGTTTACTAGAGGAGTAACTTAGTATTTGAAGTAATGCAGTAAAGCAGGAAGTTTCCATTGTTATTGTGTTTCGACAACAATGTTAGGGAGTAAATCTACTGAAATTGCAATTGTGTAAAATGAGAAGACAGAGGTTAAGTCATGTAATAATAATAATAATAATAATAATAATAATAATAATAATAGCAATAATAATAGCAATAATAATTGCACTTTTCACAAACTCAAAGTCACTTAGAGGGCAGGAAGATAATAAAAACAACACAAAAACAAAACAAGATTCAGGCACAGATGAGAAGGGAGGGGGGTATGGGGCTATGGATAGGCAGAGGTGAAGAGACGGGTCTTGAGGCGGGACTAGAAATCAGAGGTGCGGATCTCTTGGAGGACCGAGTTCCAGAGCCTGGGAGCGGCCCCGGAGAAGCCTCTGTCCCCAAAACTGCGGAAGTTGGACATGTGGGTGCAGAAGATACCAGCTGATCTGAGGGACTCTGTGTTTCCATTTGTGATATCATTTTCACTGTCATAATTACAAGCATTGAATTCCCCCCCCCCCCCAAAAAAATGGGAATGGATGCTCTTGAACTCAGATATCTGATATTGTGTTATACAAACAGTATTATTTCAGATTGACAAGCCTATGCATACAGTATGTTCTACACTCTCCACACACTGCTCCACATTTGTCAAAGTGAAACCGCAACCGGAGTAGAAAAACCTCATTAATACACCCTGCTCAGCAGTACGTTGTGCGCTTCAATCAACATATCTAGATAAGGACAGTAATCTGAAGTACAGTATATTTGATATCACTGTTATTTATAATTTCTGTTTATGGACACCATTTTCTTTAACATGCAGTAAACCAAAAAAGCCAGTCAAGTAGGCCAAGGCTTACACAGCTGGAAATTCCAAAGAGCTAATGGTACGAAAACGTGCATTACCAACACCTGTTAAATATCTGACTTACCTTCATTAAGTTACAGAAACAACAGGTCCTACAAATCAAAGGACAACATATGCCCCCAGTGTAAACGCTGACACAAGCAGCTCTTATTCACACATCATATCATTGGCCTGGTATAAAAAGCTTATGCTCATGTTCCTCAAAGGAGACATGTTGCTGGTTATTTTTTGACTCACTCAATAATTAACTGCCCCTCGTCCTTTTTCTTTGGCTGTTGCATCATCTCGTCTATTGCGCTGGAAACAGAATGCATGTATCCATAGATTGCCACAATGTGAATATTTAAAGGAAACAGCATGAATAAATCAATGCCCGACAACTGGCTATAGGAGCAGCCAGTGCTTGGGACAGACAACTGGATTTAACCCAAACCGCCTAAGGTTTCCATACAATATAACCTCCTTGGCTTCAGAGCAGCCTGGTTGTGTAATTGTTGCAGTAGCCATGTTTCCATAAAGCTTTTGTTATGCACATTTGAAAGTACGGCATTAGAAATACTATATGGAAACAGCAAGGTTTTTACGTTCGCTTGAGAAAGGGGTTTTCCTTTGTTGAAAAAGAGTTGATTTGCTAAATGGGCAGCCCGGTCCCACGGCAGTTTGTGAAATGATCACGTTATTTAGATTTATTGATTTGTGTACAGGTTGCGATTTTTGAACGTGTACAGGTCACTATTTTCACCTGCTCTGGGTGACGTAACAACAGGGAAATGAAACGCCACAACGGGGTAATGAAAAGCCACACGCCGGCCACAACAACGGGACGGACCGCTACGCGCAAAATGCATACAACAACGGGGAAATGAAACGCCACATGGCGGACACACCAACAGGACGGTTGTGGTTAGGAAAAGAATTGTAGGAAGGAATTGCAACATGCGATCCCCGCTCTCCGGGGTAAAAGTCCTGTGTTTTTTTACCCATACCTCAGCTTCCGTAATCGCAGTGTTAACACAAAATATGCTTCCCATTGAAATATGTTACTTTAAAATTTGCGATCACTACACAAAATGAACACCATTACCGTGTCACGTTCACAAATCAATAAATTACATAACGTGACCATTTAACGTTATTGCCATGAGACTGGGCTATAATGGGATATGGAAACATCTTTTCCAAATGATGGGATTAAACAATGATGTAGCAAACATTTGACTTCCAGGACTGTTCATCTGTTTCCGCTGTTGGCGTCTTGCTACGTGCATTACAATCATTGCATAAACATGTCTTCTTCTCCGGACAGCATGAAACATGGGCAGTACTAGCTGAAATGAAAGATCAACTAAATCTTGCCCAACTGAAACAGATTCCTGAAGACCTCTCCATTATTTTATATTGCACATGGGGTAGAGGGCCAAAGCAAAGCTAGCATAGCTTGTCTAATGTGTGCAAACAGACATTACAGTTTTTGTTATTGCTTTTTGTAATGCCTTTTTATTATTTTTATTTCTGTGACAATGTTTTTTCCCACCTAGTTTTTGTTATTTCAGTTTTGTGTTAATGATTAGAACCTTGGTTCGAATAACGTAGGTTGTTTTAAGCTGGGTTTATTTTAAATGTAAATGTTCTGTATTTATATAGCACTTTTCTAGTCTTAACAACTACTCAAAGCGCTTTTACGTTATACAGGAAACACATTCTTACACTGTGGCCGAGGCTGCCACCTGCTCATCAGATAAACACTCACACACATTCACACTCAGGGTTCAGTGTCTTGCCCAAGGACACTTCGACATGGGACTGCAGGGCCAGGGATTGAACCACCAAACTTCCGATTGGCAGGCAACCGCTTTACCACTAAGCCACAGCCGCCCTTTTATATATTTTATATATGTTTAAGGGGGAAGTAGCCACATGGGGATTCTAATTGAGTTTCATCGAACTGAAAGTCAAATTGCAACAAGTTGTTACGCTAAAGATATTTTCTTTTTCCTCTGGTAATTGTTAGTCATATAATCATTGTGAGTTGCATTTTAGATTGAGTTCAACATTGTACATGTTTTAATCTTCATCATCATTTGAACCTCCACCGTCATAGTTTAAAAGCCACAGGATCACCAATGGAATTCCAATTCATCTGCAGGGGACCATGAATTTGTGTACCAAATTTCATGGTGATCCAACATTTGAAAATGAAATAAAGTTCAACCTCATGGTAGGTCTGTATGGATCACCAAAGTCATAAGGACTCACTCTTTGGGTGCTGGGAATAACTGTAATAATAAGTATGGGGCGCCGTTTGTAAAGCGGCTCACGCTGAAAATAACAGCAATATTTTGTCACATTTAGCTTTAAATAATGTTTAATAAACTGGTATGAAATTTTGAGGGTCACTTTCTTGCACATTTACAACAATATTTGTCAACTTGGAAATATTTTAAATAGTTAAATCCAAATATTAAATGTTACACCTAAATGTTAAATCTAAATGTTAAATCTAAATCTAAATCTAAATGTTAATGTTAACATTAACATCGTGGCTGGCTTTAGTGGCTAAAAGTCCGACACCATTCATAAAAGTGACACTAAAAACTCAAAGAACTCTTCAAATACAGTTTCCCCAACTGTGTTTATTATTTTATTTAGTTATTATCACGTTAAGTTCAAGAGTCCATCCCCGGATGAGATGATTTTTATTTTTTATTTGACAATATAAACATACACTGACCTCCTCGAGGTTTTACTATGGTACTTCCGGTTACCGGCGTTTAATTTACAGATTAGCTATATATTTTGTTTCAGCCGAAACATTTAGATTTAACATTTAGATTTAGATTTAATATTTAGATTTAACATTTAGATTTAGATTTAATATTTAGATTTAGATTTAACATTTAGATTTAGATTTAATATTTAGATTTAACATTTAGATTTAACATTTAGATTTAGATTTAACATTTAATATGATTTAACTATTTAAAATATTTCCAAGTTGACAAATATTGTTGTAAATGTTCAAGAAAGTGACCCTCAAAATTTCATATGAGTTTTTTTAACATTATTTAAAGCGAAATGTGACAAAATGTTGCTGTTATTTTAAGCGTGAGCCGCTTTACAAACGGCGCCCCATAAATAAGCTCTAGTCTGGACCAAATTGGTGGACTGACCAACTGACTGACTTACATTGCCAGCCCTAGTGACATGACTTAAGTAAGCGGTTTGTAATAGAAATATAGAAATGTTGCACAAGGCCCAACGTCTTTGTTTTGTTGGGTCCGACCACAATTGATGTTGATTTTACCCATATATTGGATCCAACCTGGAACTAGGACATACATAAGTTCTAAGGCCTGCAACCAGTTGTACACAATGTCAAATGCATGAAAACATGCCTCAGTGATCGTTTGGTAAGGACTATGTTAATGTTCTGAAATAATTGTGGTAAGAACTTATTGATAGTGAAACCCATTCATCTTAATGCTGCTTAGTAGGCCACAGTAAAACAAGCACAAAAGTTGTACACAAACAACAAAATGTAATAAAAGAAAAAATATCCAATCATATACTGTATGTGTCTCTGCGCTGTCTATGTGGATATAATAATGAAGGAACCTTAGCCTCCACCGGTATTGCCTCCCTCGCAATCCCACAGTATCAATTGAGTCAATCAGAGCTTATTCCAAAGGCTGGGGTAGGACACAGGGACCTTATTTCCAGATAGAGACTTGGCATTATCATTCATATTAAACAATAACCCAATGGCACTTATTTCCAGAGAACAATATCAGCGGTCAATCAATAATGCATCCAAGGTTCAATTTGAAATTGATATTCTGCTAGCCGTTAATATCGTGTGTCTGCTCAGCTACAGCTCTATGTCTATGAAGGAATTACCTGGCTAAATAATCAAAGGGTATAGTGTGAATGGCTGCCACACAGCAGATATTTATCTCCTGGGAGGACAGCTTAATATTGCAGGAAACATTAATATAAGAGGAGGATAAGCAAATACTTGTGGAGATAAAATGTTTGCTAAGAAGCAGCTAAACGATTTTCGACTACCACATGTCAATAATAGGAAAGCTTATGCATTTGTTAAAGTTCTGCTTTATCGCCGATTTACATAGAAATTGCCTTATTTTAGACTAAATAAGTACTTCTATCAGTCTGTTATTATAGCTCTTTATCCGAAGTCTGGGGTAGGATATGGTATTGATTGAGAGTGTTCCTGTGCTAGTACATTGCACTGATGGAGCAATTTTTAACAGTTAAGAATGGACTTCCCATTGGATTGTTGCTTATCAGAGAGGTTAAGAAACAGTACTACACAGTACATACTAGACACTATATTACTCTAGTACTTTTTACTATCTGTACTTACAAATCTACAAATTCTATGCAAACAAACTAAGTTTAACTCACTGTGTTGACATCAAAATGTGTTGGGCAGCGGTAGGTCAAGTTGTCCAAAAGGATCCGTGGTTCAATTACCAACTCCTCCTATCCCCATGTTGTCAGGTGTGTCGTGTTTAGAATAGAAAAAACTGGACTGTGCATCTCTTTGGACACAAATGTCTGGCAAATGACTGAAAATATGTATTCCCTCAGTGATGGCAAATCTTTTTATACATATTGATCTTTACTTTTTGCTTAATTTGATGTGGTACCTAATATGGTTGGTTTATTTGGGAATTGGCTAAATGTAAAGTGTGCACTGCAGACTTGTACTGCATGTATTGTGATGGATCTTAAGAGCATCATGTCATTACGTCAAGTCTGCAAACGTTTTTAAAAATGTAAGTGAAATAAGATTTTTAGGACTTGTTCAATACTTGGTCAATACAATTTTAACCTTTTAATCCATCTGAGAGATTTTTTTAACCGTTCTTATTGGAATTCCCATAAGTGTCACTGCATAAATAATGTATGTAATGCTTAGATTTATCATAATTATCATCAACCTTTATTTATTCTCAGAGATACAATTGAGGCCGAGCCCCCATTTTCAATGTAGACGAGTTTACAGAAAATAAATACCCAATGAAATTTCAAACACAGTGTACAAACGAATGCAATGACCTGAAATGATACTGTACTAAAAACAATTATGTAAAGGAAATTAATCTTAATCCCTAAAGAATCGGGATAAAATCACATTTAAATGACCAGAAAGATGACTATTTAAAAACATTGCTCTTAACTATCCATAAGACCCAAGGCAATTTAATTTAACTGACTGTTGAAGCCTGTTACAGGTTGTTGGAGCATTAAAAATAGAAAACTGATTTACCTAGCTCTGACTGTACCTTCAGGACCTTAAGTAAATCCAGGTTGTTGGGTTAGATAACGGCCCGAGTTCCATTTTAACAGCGTAGCTATGTAAGGACGGAGCATTCCATTTAAAAGATTTTTTTTTGCCTCTCTGCTGGAGATGATAGACCGGCTTTTGCATAGAGTACAAAGTGATGAGTATTATAGCTGTCTCCAGGGATGAATCTGAAAGCATAAAAATAAATTGTGTCCAGGCATTTAAGGTTGGAGAGAGAAGCACTTATAAAAACATTGTCACCATAATCAAGAACGGAAAAGAAAACTGCATCAACAATTATTTTTCTACTTAACAGAGGGAAGCTTTGTTTCTTTAAAGGAAGCCACGTTTTTGCTTCAAATTGATGATAAGATAATCAATTTGGTATTATAATAAGATATTCTCATCTAGCTAGATACCAAGATAATTCTACTTGGACACACACTCTCTTTGAGATCACCCCGCAGTGTATATAAACAAGCTTTCAGTTGATGTTGCCTGATATGCCTCTTAAAATACAAAGGTTGAACATTTTAGTTAATTGCCCAGTAATAAGTGGAGCAGTTTGAAAAAGAAAGGATCCAAGTTGTCCTCTCCAGTAGAACCCTTGGGATCCATGGGTTGTAATGAAAACTTGAAGATCTGATTTACAATAAATACAGAATCATCATTCAAAAGGAAGGTATGACGTCAGATTCAGGTCATATCCCCCAAGCTTGATAGAACATGCTCACAAGCAAATTATATTATTATTTTACACAGGCAGATATTACTTTTTGCGCACCAATTCAACAATCAAGAGTTGTACAGGCAACTGCGAGCGTAAAACAAAACCTAGGGAGAGGGAAAGAATGGCTTGTGTGAGTACAACATTAAGCAGCATGTGCAGAGACCAGCTGCGAGTATTGGCGTGAACGCAGAGGGCATACACGCCTTCAAGGGGATCTCACGAACACAAACCCTCCTTCGTCTACCTTGATTGAGGACTATTGTCACAGGAAACTGGAGTTGGTGTACCCGGCCAAAGAAAAGGTTTCTGTCTTAATGTAGGTCATAATTGTTGTTTTGCTCTGTTCTGCTGTGTTTGTCACGTCTAACGCTGCTTACCGCTGCAAACTTTCTGCACCATCAGATGTTCAGCGACCTACCGTGGATCCTCTGTCTGGTCCATTTCTGCTGGTTGCTGAAACTGCAATCCAAAAGATGTTTTTTTTCTCGCTGAGCTGTGGTCATACTGGCCTCCTGTCACTGTTATGGAATTAGAAAACCGGGCCAGGATGCTAACAACTCCTTCCTGCTCCTTGGCCACAATTATAATTTAACATACCGCAGTGGAACTTGTAAATCTTAGCTCAAATACATCTCAGAGTTGCCTTGAGGTGATAAAATCTCTCCATCACCTGCGTCGTTGTCCATAGGGCGTATGTCCATAGGGCTGCCCATCATAGTGCCATGCGTTGCCAACGTTATCAATGCAAACTGTTGTTTACTGTCCCCCCTGATAATACACTAACCAGGACATCATTCATGCTGCTAAACATTCGCTCAATAAATAGCAATGCCCTCCTTATCCATGACTTCATCTTGGAAAATCACATTTTGCTTGTTTGTCTTATCTTATAGAGACATGGCAGAATCAGCAAGAAGTTGTAACACTCAAGCATGCCACTCCCTCAGTTTATGGCTACATTCAGAAGCAAAGATATCCCAGTAAATACCACCTCCTTTGACTGTGTTCACTTAATGTTGACAGGTAGTTGTCTTCCGCCTTCTTCCTATCGGAGCTCACCCTTGCCACTGTTTGCCCAAAATCCCCGTCTACAATCCTGCTGGGTGATTTTACGTCCATGTGTATTCCAATAGTTGTTTTCTTGCTATTAATTTTCTACCATTGCTAGACTGCTTCAATTTGAAAGAACCCATAAATGGCAAAGGGCATACCCTGGACCGGGTGTGCTGTGCTGGCATAACCCCCTCCTACCTGCAGTGCACTGACCTGGCTGTCTCTGACCACTATGTCATCCTATTCTTGGTTCCTGTGCCTCACCCAAAGTAATGCATAAAACGGCCCATCCAACCAGGAACATCAAATTGGTGTGTACCGTACGTCCAGAGTATCTGACTCCCTAGTGGCCCACCATGCCAGCCACCACCCCTACCAAACAGTTGATGGCATGCCCTCTTTCTCAGCCTGGACTTTGTAGCTCTTCTCACCACGTGTTATGTATCTTTCTCTCGTCCTGCACTCTGGTTCACCCATGCGGTCCGCAGGAAGACCCCAGGATGTTGGCCTGAGAGCCACAAACTACAAAGAAGCCCATTCTCAGGCAAAAACTGAAAAGACCTCCCAATGCCGCGAAATCCTCAGAGACAGCTCACCTCTGCTCCAGGTTACTGGACTTCTTCCAGGAGAAAGTGGACACCATCCAGCGACAGCTCCAGACTCCTGGGCTCTCCCCCTGCCCCACACTGCCCCAACAGGATTCTCACCATTCTGCCCGCTCACATCAGTGCAGCCTATCTGCCTTCTCTACACTTGATGCCGACCAAGTAAAAAAACTGGTCATCTCCGCCAAGACTTCAACCAGCAGCCTTGACCCAATGCCCATCACCATGGTCAAGGCCTGTCTTCTCATCCTCTGCCATCCAGTGGAAAACATAAATACATCACAGCAGAGGCATCCAGTCATCCCCACTCTCAAAAAGCCAGGCTTAGACCCAGATGACCCCAACAACTATCATCCAATTTCCGACCTCCCTTTCCTCAGCAAAATCCTGGAAAGAGCAGTGGCTGCCCAGCTTCAACATCATGAGCTCTGCAAACCCCTCCATTCTGGTTTCAGAACCCATCATAGCCTTGAGACCGCCCTCATCAAAATCACTAATGACCTCCCGCTTGCTGCCGACAATGGCCATCCTCATCCTTGACCTTTCTGCAGCTTTTGATATAGTTTCCCATACAAACCTTCTCCACCGCCTTTCTGAGCTTATTAGCCTCTGTGGCACAGAACTGTCTTGGTTCCAAGCCTACCTCACAGACCGGAAAAAATGCATCACCCAAAATGCCTCCAACTCTGATCCAGAACCCACCAACCATGGCATGCTCTAGGGCTTGTGCATGGTCCTCTGCAGATCACCATATGCATTCTGTTTCTAGGTCATAACATCCATAAAAATGGACTTCCTTTTCACTGCTATGCTGATGACACCCAACTTTATATCAACCCAAACCCCAGCTCCCAGCTCCCACACAAACAACTTGTCAACAGCCTGCAGATGACTAAAAACCTACACAAAGTCAACAGTAATAAGACAAGACTCATGGTGGTGGCCCCTGCACCACTGCTCAGGAAAGTTGGTGATTGGGCCTTGGTTGAGAATGGCTGCTCCGTGTGTTGTGGATTCCATCATCTCCTGAGGTGCGCAACCTGGGCATCCTCCTGGACTCCACTCTCTCCTTCTAATCCCACATTGACAACATCACCAAGACTGCTTTCTACCACATCAGAAACATCTCACAATTTCATTCAGTAAGAGAAACACTCCTCCATGCCTTCATCCCCTCCCTTCTGGATAACTGCAATAGTAAACAGCCTGGACTGCCCACTTAGGCCCTTAGCAGACTCCAGTATGTCCAGAACTCTGCTGCCAGGGTTTTAACCCACACTAGGCCTTGGCAGCATATCATTACAATCCTCCAACAGCTCCAGTTGCCAGTCAAGTTACGCATCACCTAAAAGATCCCCCTGTACGCCTACAAATCTCTCCATGGACTCTCACCAATATACCTAACAGATCCCCTCCATCACAACACCTGCAGACACCCCCCACACCAGGTTGCGGACTTTTGGGGACAGGGCTTTCTCTGCCAATGCTCCCACACTCTGGAACAGTTTACAACTCCATAAAATACTACTAAATTCACCATAAATACTTTGAATGAGTATCCGGTTGCTATAATCGTGGCATAAGAAGTTAAATACCGGCATTGATATGATCTGCATTGACGTTAAGGTATTTTCTCACTATGATATATCTTTAAATCAAGGTCTAAACAAGGGATGTAGGCCTATGTATTGATTACACCTGATAGGTAGATAGATAGATAGTTTTACTGTAAATTCCAACATTGGCGTGAATCTACAGAGGCAGCTTCCTATATGATTTGATTCAAGTTGTATTATTGTGTCATACATGGATTTTTTTAGCCCAGGCAGGCTACCAAGACACAATTATTTTGAAAAAGACACAAAATGTACAAAGAATAACGGTGTATATTTTCATTATAATATGAATTTTTAATATACCGCCACACTGGTGTATATGATTAACGTTTGGAACGCCATGCCGCGCGATACACTTTCACCGCACCCTTTTCAACGTAACCCCCCATTTTCACCAGTTGCGGAACGGCTGCGGAGTCATTAGGGTTCCAATAAAGTCAAAAGTCTAGTAGAACATGATGACACAGAAGAACTTGTGCCCAAAAGAGGAGCCGTGTCTGTTGTTTGGAGGTTTTTTGGTTTTAAAAAATTGCCCTAGTCGTGCTAACGTTAAGACCTGTCACCTAAATTATGCAGCGGAGCAACACAATAATAATCCACCTACGGTAAAACAACAGACCATCGGAAAAGGTTGAGACCAATGATTAAAACGCTGGATTTAAGATGTTTTTCCTCACCGAAATTCTCCGGTATCTTATTCAATTTTATAGTATTGGAAAAAAAATGAACAGGTTTCCAAATAGTATTGAGTAAAAGTTGACATATTCCATTCTGTGATTCTCCATCAACATCCATTCCTTTAATTTTAGTCTAAATAATTCCTAATTTCTGCTTTTACAACTCAAAGATTAGGCATAATTTCCTATAAATGAGGTTTATTGACAATAAATTCCCAAAATAACTGTAAAACTAAAGTTAATAAGTCAGTGTTACGTAGTCTTAAACATGTTAGAAAAGTTACAAACATTGAAAAAAAGTGGCAGATGTGTTGAAAAAAGGGACAAGAATGTGAGAAAAAGCTAAGAACATTGAGTTAAAAAAGCAACAACTTTTCACTTTTGACGGGAAGACAACACAAGGGTTAAGTTTAAAATTACAATTTTGTATTTTGCACAATTAAAAAATAATTTATATTCTTTAACTGTTTCATGTGCTCTCCTTCACATAACGTTAATTAATGTTGTGGAGCCAAGCAAATCCTTATTTAATTACCCGTTAGTAATTGAAACTTTTAGTAAAACATGATGACATTGAAACATTTCTTTTTATATTCTTACGCTACTGAATACTGACAGTAAAATAAGCCAAAACTATATCAAGACCCAGCCAAGCAAAAGAAAGAAAATGTCATGGATATACCGTGAAACCGCCAGAGTCTTAAAAAATACTGTGATACAAATTTTTGGTCATACCACCCAGCACTTCCGGAAACCAAAGTAGCATCATATATTACAAATAATACTAAACATAAACCATACTGACGTTTTCCCCAAGCTTTACAACGGCCTTATTAACCCATGAGGTAAATGGAAGGAACACCCCATGGTAGGAGCCATGTAACTCGTATAAACAGTGAGGCTGATGACATGCACGAAATACAGCTGCCTCCACAGACGACCACAAATGGTTATTGATGAAAATATTATGGTGGATTGTGCTCTCCCTCTGTGGCTCACCGTTAGCACACAAAGACCATAAGAATAATCATCGTTTCAAGAGAACAAATTTTACCCCTTGGGCTCCAATTATTTTCATGCATTTGCTTATTCGGTGTCTGACTAGATTCTTTGTTAATGCTAAATAAATAGTGTTTTGCTTCCAGCCAGTGTGTGAAAATCTAGCTGCTACATGACGCAAAACTGAGCTAGGTCATTTATTTATTTTACCCTTTATTTATACAGGTAATCTCATTGAGACATGGGATCTTATTCTCAAGAGGGACCTGTTGGGGACAATACAACAACATTCAGGTACAGACAGACTGATATGTAAAATCCCCTAGCATTCATGAACTAATTACAGCATACTGTATATGTAATCAGCCGTTGCAGCCTGATATGGAGTAGTTATGAACAAAATTTAAAAAATACGATTTAGTTATACAACATATATGTAATCAGCTGTTGCAGCATATATAAGGCATGATATGAAGTAGTTATTTGGACAAAATAAAAAATACGATTTAGTTATCTGACATATCATACTTAATAAAAATTAACTAATTGAATGAAAATGTTAGTACCCTGTAAAAAACTGCACACTGTGTTTTTGAGGCATTAATAACAATTAAGTTGTTAAGCCTTAGAAACGTACAGGGACACTTTATTTGATGGGCATGAATAAGAATGACATGACACCTTCATAACCATGACATGACACCTGTTGTGTTAACTAAGGACTCTTACTTAAGGTTTATGACTGTTGTCATTGGGGAACGCTAAATGAAAAGTTGACTTTGTTTGAGATCTTTATGTCATGAC
Source organism: Etheostoma cragini (assembly GCF_013103735.1). Lineage (NCBI taxonomy): Eukaryota > Metazoa > Chordata > Actinopteri > Perciformes > Percidae > Etheostoma > Etheostoma cragini. The sequence continues at coordinate 16,571,068 of NC_048429.1, forward strand.
AACTTTACATTAAGCAAGACAACAAACTTGTCATAAATATGTCATAGCAGGCCTAATTATACAACCTAAAGGACCTATTTAGATTTATATGTTAACATGGGACATGAATATTTTCCTATACCTTAACTAAAGTGAAACATCTGGACTTGTCCTAAATATGTCATTAAGTTTGATTTCACTATCAAATGGTGTCATGAATAATAAGTTGCACTTTATTTTACATTAAAATATGTAATAAACCTTACTATCAAATTAGAGAAATAACATGGTCATTATTCGACGGAAAACAAACAGTTATGCCGTAATTTAGACACCTAAAATACATGTTGTATAACTAAATCGTATTTTGATAATTTCGTCACCATAACTACTTCATATCAGGTCTTATTTATGCTGCAACAGCTGATTCAGTGAGTGACCCATTTTATGACAATGACCGACTGCTGCCCAGAAGACTCCAGCCAACTTTTCCTCCATGCAAAGACTGGTATCATCAAAGACAGAGTAAAGTTTACTCCAACTAATTGGCAGCAACATAAAAGGAAGATTGCAGCATAAGGAGACACAGAAAAAAGTCAAAATCTTTATTTTATTAATTTATCTTACTGTTTTTTTTTTTAATCATACGGCAAAAACAAAGCATTTGCTCGTTAATGATGAAAGAGCTCCATAACTCCCATGTTGACTGACAATCACTGAGATGTATGACACCTCTCAACTTGTCATAGGAGTTATTTGTACTCTGCTGCGATCCATTCTGTGAGGAAAGACCAGATGTCCCGTCTTAATTAGGCCGGCAGTGATGTTTTTAATGACTTCTAGCCCATTACAGGCGATGGAAGAGTTTTGAGATCTTCCTCCTGTCACTCCTGTGGGCCTGCTGCTCTTTGTCTCAGGCTTGAATGTGAGTTTTGACAAATTTTAATCCTCCAAAGACAGTCAGGGAGAACGAATATGCACTGTGTGTGTGTGTGTGTGTGTGTGTGTGTGTGTGTGTGTGTGTGTAGGCACGTAAGAATGTGAGCCTGAGACAAAGAGTTGTTGAATATGTTGTCAAAGAATGAGAGCAACTTTCCCTAATGTGTTCTATGTTGTTCGTTTATCATGCGTACTTCATTTATGGGAATGTGGGCACGTATTGTAAAATATATTTAATTCATGGTATATAAAGTTGAAAAACTAGGCCATCGTAGTTGATGCAGGATCTGCTGTGTGTGCTCCTTAAATAATAGTGCAAAGGAAGGGAAAAAAACACCCTCCAAGGAATCCATGTAGCTCTCTCTCTAAGGTTTTGAGTCAGACAACACCTTCTTTTTTTCCTTTCTTCCCTCCCCCTTTGCTTCAGCTCTCTTTCTTCTGTTTGGTTATTCTGTAGTTCCGTTCCCGGCTTTTCTTTTCTTATTATTTTTTTCTTCTGGCAGCCAAGACACCATAATATTGTCAGAGAAATGTCTTCCCTCTCATTCATTTTATCTGGATCAGGGCTTAAAAAAACTGATCACAATGAAATAGCATCAGAGAAGACAGCAGAGTTTAGAGCTGCAGATCAAATATGAATATGGCATATTTGCAATGATGTCCCATTATGTGATGTGTCAATGTGTAGCATCTGCAGAGCCGTGTTGGAAGAGGCTGAGGTGAACAGACACCACCTTCCCGTCCTATCTGCAGCACATGAACCACCTCAAGGTAAAGATAGAAGTAAGTTTTCTGAACAAATGTTATTGCTTGCTGTAATGAGGGTATAAAATGTTATTAATATTTTAGAACAAGCCCTATTTTTCATTTCGGAAACCCACTGTGGGGCTTCTTTTCAAAGGGTTTCAGTCAAAACCCAATGGGAGATTCAATTGACTTTAATCTTGCATTCGTTTGAAAATTTGAGCCCATTAGTTAACTTTGCCTTCTCTGTGCAGTTTTCATTGCATTTCAATGAAGCCGCTTTCCTGTGGTGTTAAAACACTAATAGTTGCTTCAAATAGCGAATGAGAAAGAGGGAACATGAGCACGAAAGAGAATAAGAGAGGAAGGAAAAATGAGACAGGAGAGGAGAAGATGGTTAAGATGGTCAAAAATATTATTGTGAAACATCTATATATCCAATTTGAACATTCTATATATATATATGGCCTTAGGGGTTAGAGAAATCCATTGCTGTCAGATACAGCCATCATATATTAATGTGCTGGGGTGAATATTTTCTCAACACATTGTGCCACCTTTCGTGCTCTGTCAACATATCAGCTGCATCCACGTAGCAAGGCTAATTGGTGAAACACATTGTGGTCTCGATGAGAGGTCAGAATGGCCATAATAAAATAAAGGGAATAGGGTGGGCCCTGAATAATTCTCTTTGATGTCAGTTGGACCTCAGAAGTAAGACTCTCTAATTGACACAGCCTAGTACAGTTTCTCTCCTCTTTCCCCTCTTGCTGGACAGTGTTCACATATCTCTCTTTCACCTGATGTCACTGTACACAGCCAAACTTCTGAGGTTACCTCACCTAAGGCTAGCTCATCTCCACTCAGCATGATGGATGTGAATGCTCTTCATACAATATATCCCCTTTAGACTTCCGAGCATCTTGAAAATTGCCTTTTTTGGATTCATGAGCGGAGGGCATTGGAAACCTCCCAGCAGTGCTTTCACAAAACATTTTTCAAAAGGTGTTTGTGTCACCAAGCTCATCTTGCTCTCCACTCAGCCAGCCCGTCCAACCAGCAGCCTCACCCAAACACAAAACGCACACACCCGTGGTGGTAAGTGGATGTGACTGCATCCTACCCTGTCCGCAGCCTTTAACCAAACGTCCTTATGCTTTTCATCATGAGCTAAACAGCTATCTTATTCACCCAGAATCTCCATTAATGAAAAGTAGGTCAAGTGCAGAGTTCCAAAAGGAATGCCAAAATCTCCCACCCCTTTACTACCCCATACCGCCAGCCCGACCCTTGGGAAAAACGCGGGGAGAAGAAACTCTCTCCAGCGATTTGTCATGCTTCTCAGCCAGCTCTGGCTCACGTTAAATGTATGTACACATCAAAGGAAATGAGGAGAATGACTATTTCCAGAGCACTCTCTGCATTGTTAGATTACCTAAATGCCTCTCCTGCTGGTAGGCAAGGCTTCATCAATTCAAAATGAGTCAACAGATCTTATAGAAATGCCAAAGTATCTCATGGATTTTATAGAATCAGACTCGGTGTCCTTGTGGAATCCCACCTACCTTACTGCAGTCCCTCTTATCAAATGAAGGCTCATGTTGTTGTTTCTGCTGCCTCTGTTTAATCAGGCAGCCCCATCCCCCTCCCCAGCATCATCACAAGCTACTGACACAATGCCTGACTAATCCTAAGCCCAGCTTTGGGATATGGCACCCACACAGTCAAATGAGCAAACAATGACGCTTAAGTCCTCTATACTGGATTAAGGAGGTATAGGAATAATGGTGGGCCATAAATACTCAGTGAGCATGGCTGCTGCTGGCTACCATGCACCCAGCCACACCAAGCCAAGTGTCTCAGACTGTCTGAGCCCAGCCTAGCTGAGCCCATCTGTCATGTGCAGCACGCAGTGGTTACTCTGACCACCATCAGTTTTGTCCAAGTGTATCAACTTGCAGGAAAACTTGACGACTGATAGACCCTGACATCAACAAGGACTTTTCCTAGACGTGAATGGGTGAACGCACCACTCACTGGGCCATCACTAGCCTCTTTCCATAAACAACATCAGCTTTTGTGCCACATTACATAACATTGCCAAATTACTTTAAAAAATCTTCAATTGATCTGTAAGTCAATAAATAAACTACTTTTAAGAATAATTTTAAGCCCAAGGCTTATCTCTGAAAAACAGAGCGATTAGCTAACAGTATTGACATGGGAGACCCAAACCTGTTCTTACCAATGGTGTCTGGCAACCTGTGCTAAAGCTGGACCCCCTTCCAGAACTGCTGGACACCTGGCTGTCCCTAAAGCCACAAATTGTCTTCATATTTCTGCCCATGTACAGATAAAGCAAACCAGATCCAACATGTCTATCAGTGAACTTTGGACAGGGCCAGACTAACTCTTTCCCCCCTGTGTCTTTATTCTAAGCTAAGCTAACCATGTCCTGACTCTAGGTCAAAGCTCCACTCCACCACTAGCTGCTGTGGTAGGGTTAGGGTTGGGGTTAGGGTAGGCCAATCACACGTACTAGTAGGTACTGGATAATTTTGTTCTATACCTTCAAAGCATTGAATACCGATAGCCAGCCCTAGTGCTTAGGCACAGCATGCTTTGAGCTGATGCCAGCAAGCTAGCCTGGCACAGTACAGTACATTGCTGGGATAAAGCCAATAAGAAACTACCAGCATGCTAAAAGGTGGACAATGACAATGTTATGTCATGTTTTGACATGCTGGCTGTTTAGCAGGTATATTTACTATGGTCAGTTTAGCATATTAGCATGCTAAAATGTGCTAGCAACACTAAATGGCTGAGGCTGATGGTCATTAGTTTTGCATGTATTGGATAAATTATTATTTTAGGCCTGATGACGGTAACAAATCAAGGGATCATCAAAGTCAAAAGGGATTTGTTCTCTGGCCAATTTCCATGACAATGCATGTCTACTTATTGAGACCAAAGTCAGTAGTACTTTCCACGATATTGGAATACACCTTTCTAAAAAAGCATTCAAATGGGAATTTACAGTGGTGAATCCTACCATTTCACAGCTTCCAGCTCCCAGCTCCAGGCAGCTATCAGAGGATGTTTTCCAGACTAGCAAATCAGATGTGGTCACCCAACTCGTTTTATCACGTATAAATCCAACAGGAGAACTGCTTCATCGGACTGCAATTACAGTTACTCTTCAACATGAATGTTGCGGTACAAACTGTTGTTTGGCACTGATGGCAGCCAGTATGTATATTGTTTAAACATAAGGTGACCAGATTTCTCTGACAAAATCCAGGGACATTTTCAGCTCAGAAGCGTATTTACAACCAAAACAAGTAATGATTTTACTTTTGTGAAACTTAAAACGGGGACACTAGACCTAGAGCTGTTCTCATTAGGGCTGAGCCCCCCAAGGTCTGATCCTATACCCACCCCTGCTGCTACTTCCTACTCCACTCCACTTCATCTCAGAGGGGAATGTTTCAAGACAGAAAGTCCTAATATTTAAAAAACAAATCCTAATACTTCAAGATAAAAAGTCCTAATATTTCAAGATAGAAAGTCCTTATAGTCCTAATATTTCAAGAGAGAAAGTCTTAATATTTAATAATGTTGTAATGTTTACTGAACTACTGACAGCTTTTGCTTTATTGCTCAAGGCTTGTTTCTGCAACAGCTCATTGAGAATCAGACACAATAAAAACTATTGAGGACATATTTTCCTTTGACATTGATGCAGTATTAAACAAGATTGCTCCAGTCGGCAGAAACAAGCTACAATGTGAGTTAATAGGATAATTATCCAGCTTGTATTTACGTTCATAAAAGTGCTTGTTTTGCTACTAACAGACTCATATTAATATTTTAAGTGTCTGACAACATTATGGAAAGGATTTCTAAGGACGTCGACCTTTCTGTTAAAGATTAAGATCCTTTTTAAAACATCAAAGTCCGCGAAATTGCGTTCGCTAAACCCACCAGACTCCATGTAAATAATCAGTGATTTAAGCATAGTAAAAATACGGCTTTCTAAAAGATATCTGAGCAGCGCTGGCTCTGGCGGTCTGGAGCCTGCGTGTGTAGGGTGTGCGACTGTCGCCTACGTTTTGTCAGTATTTTCTTTCTTTCATTCCAATTTTGGGTCTGTCAGTCACAGTGAAAACCGGGGACATTTCCGGGGACAGATCCAGCCGGGGACAGGTCGCCAAAATCAGGGATCCCCGGAAACCAGGGACGTCTGGTCACCCGATTTTAACAGGATGGATGATGAACAGACTGGTGCTCCACTGTTATGTAGTGAAAGATGGTGAGCATCCAGTGTGGACTCTGATAGATTATAGAGCAGGTGGAATTTAATACTCAACTGGACTGTCAAAGCAGGTGTGCATATTGCTAACAGCATATGTGCTGGTGTGTGTATGTGTGTTTAGAGGCAATATTTATGTTTGTATTTGTGTATGGAGGTGTGTGGATCTGTGTGTCAGTCTGTCTATAAGTGTTTAAAGGCTCAGTCATTGGACCCGAGGGAAAGGAAAATGAAGGAAAAGGCACAGGGCAAAGTTGCAGCGAGGGGGTCTGTATCGAACCTGGGCCATCTACCCACGATCCCTGCTGCATCCAATTTCAGCAGCAACGCTTCCTGTTAAACCCCATCAAACAGACACACGGCGGCACAAAGGAAAACCTCATCTCCACGGGAAACTAATCCGCCGGTGTGCGCTGTAAGCCTGTCAGTTTTTTTATTTTTTTTTATTGAAAGAAGTCATCACTCATTTCGCTAAAGATTAAAAGTATGGCTAAATTGAGAAAATCCGCTTATGAATTCTGAATTTAAATAGCGAGTTGGAGGGGCAGCTAGGAGAGATGCCAAGACTTGTGGGGTGCACAGACAGGTATGGGAGGTGAGATAAATTGAAAATATACATATTTGTTTTTGTAGTTGGATTTCCCATAACCATCAGACTGTTTTTCATGTTTAGTGAAAACGGAGGGTGGAGGGGAGCTGGAAGCAGAAGACCTTCCCATCCACACACAGCAGTATGGGAAATGAGAGCGCCTCACCTCACATGCAGTGTCTTGATTGGAGATTCCAGCTGCAGAGACACGCATGTGAAATTACTTCCTGTGACTTTAATTGCCTTGCTATTGGCTACAAGGTCTTACAGCAAGGGAAGGCCAATTGCTTACTAGCGTTGCCATGTAGAGTGAGGCCACAGGGGCATGTCCAGGGAGTGGCACGGGACCCTGAAATCATCCTAAACTATTGTTGTCTCTCTGCCCAGTCAGAGGCGGGACCCAACAGTGAAAAATTCATCCCGATTTTGTGGAAGTGTTGTAATCCGTCTAAAACAGTTGGAAAGATATCACTGATTTGGGCTGTAGTACAATGTGGTGGTATTAAAAAAATATATATTTTTTAAAGATTTTGAATCCTAACATATGGAGTGAACAGAACATGTTGAGGGAGGTTATGTTCCACGGTTTTCCTACCTCACTTTCATTCTATCCAATGTCTAATTTTGTAGTCCATACAAACCTTACGGCTACACTTCGCTGAGTACTATACCATATGTCAGAGACACACAGATGTTTTACAGTGGGGATAATTACTGGAACGTTCATAAATACACTTTGTGTCATTTCCTTCTGCTTGCCTTGTATGGCTTAAAAAAGTCTGAAAGCTTGTATGAAAAAAAAAGTGTTCTTATATTTTAATGAATCTACAACATCAAGAAAACACATAAAAACAACAAGTCTCCCTTTTTTTTGTCACATACATCTGAGCTGTGCTTTTCAACAGACTGATATCACTCTTGTCTATGATACATTTCATGCACTGACCAGAGAGCCTGTGTCTAAGGTGATAATTATGTCAGCTCCCAGACCAAATGATGTATTATTTATTTTGCAGTAACTCGCTGATCCCTCTCCCTCTAACTGTTGGCTGAGATGTGTGCCCCTGGAGTGGTCATTAATCTGATATCTGGCCGGCCTGGGCGCAGCCCCTATGATCCTGACCCAATCTCAGATCCTAATCCAAGGAGGAAGACGGCTGCAGGCCAGGATTTGGAGGCCCCGGCTATCTCTCTCTTTATAATTGATAGGTTTTAGGCGATTATACGCTTCGTGTGATTACGATCTATAACGATGTATTGATTGGACTGTAGTGGGATCCAACTGGCCTGCTTTTCATGCCAGAGACACCTACACCTTCTCTCAATCGTCCTGTATCTGACTACTATACATTTTGGTTTGGAGCTATTTCAGACTTTGATATGAGGGAAGACAGGCGCTGATACTGCATGTGAAATATATGCACATATACACACTTCGAAGAAGTTCTTTTCTTGAACAAGGATTGACCATTTTATGAGGCTGATATTGGCCTTTTTTTGGCCGAGGTGTTTGGGTGGGTCAGTATCTTCCAGCTTTGATAATAATAAATAATAATAATGGAGATTTTTTCCTGTCTGGAAAAGCAGAGCTGACATTTCCCAATGAGCACTGTTTTGCTGATTTGTAGGTGATGAGACATGTATTCTCCTACGTTAAGACCAGAAATAATTTTGCTTGTTTTCCAGGTAACATAGAGTTTAAATGTTTAAGCCATGCATGGGATCTGGGTGGAACCAGCCCAGAGTGAAATCTGATAGGCCAGATTGATTGACCATGTCTTTTATTGAACTTTGAAGTATGATAAACTGAAATATTGGTGTAATATAAACAGTGTGTCTACAACATACCAGTGTCGTCCTTTTGAGCAGAACCGTTCCAGGTGTGACTGTTGGCCTGTGAAGCAGTAGAGGAGCAATGAGAGATAGTTAATTATGATAAGAATGCTCTCTGATGACTATCAGCTGCTCTACAGCCCTGAGCTCTGAAACATGAAGGACAGCTCGGAACAAACAGCACTCAGTAACACAGCGATCTATGGCCACAGTATCTGTGGGATGACATGTGCTATAGCGTGGCAGCTCAGTACACATTAACACCCCCGCTGACACAAGGTGGCACATCAATGATAATGACAAACCACACTTAAATATTTTTGAGTGGATGCCATTTTCAAGAATAACACAATTTCCAGATTCAAGATTCTTAAAATGTTAGTCTATCCAATAATGATAGAACATTGTCCAGTGTTGGGGAGTAACGGAATACATAAGCTGGTGGTACGTATTCAGAATAAAAATTATGAGAAACAATGGATTACATGACTATACTTTTCACAGGTTTATTCACTAAATAAGTTAAGGCAACTCCATGTATTTCCCAGAATCCCCAGTATGAAAACCTGATCTTTTAGCGTGATCACTGATAGAGGTAGAGACGGAGCCGGCACAACACAGCCAGGGCAGGAATAGGTTTCTATCTGGGAAATTCAAACAGCATTTCACATTAAAGAAAGAACAGGGAAAATGAAATATAACTGTGTAGTGTAACCTCTGCTTGCAGCAACCAACCTCCTTTCAGTGTCCAAATTACTCCACTTCCAACCTGAAGAAGCATCTTAACCCTTGTGTTGTCTCCCCGTCCACCAGGAATTTGTTTCCCTTCTGGGTGTAAATTTGATAATGAATTGTACTTGACACTTTTCAAAAATGTTTTTGTCACCTTTCTCAATGCAATGCAATTCATGGTCAATAAACATAATTTCTGAATTTTTTGTTTAGAAAAAGCGGATATTATGAATTGTTTTGAATAATCGTTTAGATCAGAGTTCAAATGCTATGAAATTGACTAAAACACCCCAAATTCAATGAAAGTAATCATCAATTGTACCTGCAAAGACTTTTGTATGGCTTCCATACAATGTGTATGCATCCAAGTAATTTTGGGTAATATGGTTGTAAGAAACCCATATAACTGATATAAAAACTTTTAAAATTGGTCAGATTGGACCCAAGGAGAACACAACGGTCAAGGAAAGTTGTTTTTTAATTAGCCAGAGGTAGTCATCTGCTGTAGTTTTACTTGTCACCTTGCTATGTTATAGTTCAAGTGCAACTTTACATTCTTCTATGTTAGCTAACGTTAGCTAAAATTAGCTTGTGGTAGCAAGACTAAGGTTAGATTTTTGTAGTCGGCTATGTAGTTCTGGACCACAAATACATAAATCTATCTGCTTTTTCATTTACATATTCAGCCATTTGGAACAAAGAACACACCTGAATGGGCCTGTTTAGTAAGCGTTATTTGATGGCCGCATTCCTATGCCCAATGTGGACATAATCCAAGTATTCCATTACGTTAATCACATTGAGTAACATAATGGAAAATTTGTTACAAATTACATTTTTGGGCATGTATTCTGTTTTCTGCAACGGAATAGGTTTTGAAAGTATCCTTCCCAACGCTAACATTCTCTTAGGTTGAAAGCTTTCAAATAACATAAAAGACATGCAGCCATGAAACACTTACATAGAAGTATTTTAAAACACAAACAGTTCCATAACTAAACCAGAAGGACACTCGGAGAGTGCAGACCTCTGCAAAGCCATGACCTCTCTCTGTTAATGCAGTGGGAATATTCCCTTCCTGGCAATCATTTTCTCGACTATTCCAACACCACATGAATGCAGCACAAATGCTCTATCTCCAAAAATGGAGTTCATATATCCGCCCCATGATTTGGAAAACAGACACTTTCATCGCAATGCAATTTTATTTTGGCAACACACCAGATCAAATCAAATACCTGCAAGTGTACAGACCTGGTAAATTACTTTGCAACTTATAACAGATTGATTCTATTGTTTGAATTACACACCTGACATGTTTTTAATATTGATACACATTTTTCTAAGTGCCACAGTTTAAAACAACAACAATGAGCTGAAATTCTTGTTGTGCCATTCACTCGGGCGGGGAGATGCAGGTGGTCTTTCGTGCTATATTGGCCTAGAAACATTAAAGTGATGGTTTGGAGTAATTGCACCCTAGGGTCCTTTGCACGATCACCTCAAGCCAAACAACCCCCCCCCCCGAAGCTTTTTTCCCTTGATCTTACATTGGTCAAGTTAGCGTTATCAGTTGACTGGCTCAGTGCAGACACTAATGGAACCAACCGTGTAACTCGTAAGTTACCCCATGCCGAAATGGTACCAAATGTCTACAGTAGTGTAAATGGGTTCTGTACTCATAAAACGAGGCGTTAGAACATTATAAGTACACCACAAGTTTATTTAAATAGCACTTTCCTGATGGCTTCTACTCTCCGCTTCTAGCGCTGCGAGCTAGCTCTCCATTTCTCCTCCATTAGTTGTAGCTGAGACTCAAATAGGTGTGGCCGACCTTTGAAATTGAGCTACTCATCAGTGCGTTCAATGTTAAACTTAAACTCTGCCATTTTGTTGATCTCTTCTTCTGTTCTCTTGCTTCTTGCTCCGCAATAGATGTGCGGGTAAGCCACAACAAACTAGCTAGTTAGCTATCCCACAGCACTAGTAGCAGAGAGTAGAAGCCATCAGGCAAGTGCTATTTAATCTCCTGGCATACTTACAAACTTTCTAATACCTTGTTTTATGTGTACAGAACCTATTTGCACTACTGTAGAAGTTTGGTACCATTCCTAGAATTATTAGTAGGGTAATTTACAAGATACACACTTGGTTTCAAAGCATGGATGGATGCACTAAGCCATTCGGCTGATAACGCTAACTCACCCAATGTTGGACCAAGGGGAAAGAAGCTTATGGGGGTGTTTGGCTCGAAGTCGTGGTGCAAAGGACCCTAGGGTGAAAATACTCTGCATAAATCCAGTGAGAAACTTTAATCAAAATAAATGGGATGCTACCTTGAAGCATGGTGTGTTCAAATCCACTAGGTTGGGCCTTTGTGAATGTTTGGGAATTTGTTTAGTCTGTCTGTGTGTTCATTGTTGTATCTAAATATAGAAACAATCCTAAAATAATTTTTAGCCTGTTTGATTAAAAAGAAGAAATTAGAGTGTCATACGCAGCTACATTGTTTTGAATTAGTCGATCGTCTCAAGCCTGGTCATCAGAAAAAACAAGGATGAGAGCGACATGGAGAGTTTCAAGGTGGCCGAGAGGGAGAGACAGGGCCCTAGAGTGTTGACATGCTTTATGGCAACGCAATAATGTCTCTTTTGCTGTTTTTGTTTTGTTATAATGTCTCTTGGAGACCTTGAATGGAGTCCTGTATGGGGCTCCAGTAGGGGACTCCATAGTTCTGCTGGGGGACTTCAACGCACACGTGGGCAATAATGGAAATACTTGGAGAGGCGTGATTGGGAGGAACGGCCTCCCAGATCTAAACCAGAGTGGTTGTCTGTTGTTGTACTTCTGTGCTAGTCATGGATTGTCCTTCACAAACACCATGTTCAAACATAGGGATGCTCATAAGTGTACATGGTACCAGAGCACCCTAGGCCAAAGGTCAATGATTGATTTTATAATCGTTTCATCTGATCTGAGGCCGTATGTTTTGGACAATCGGGTGAAGAGAGGGGCAGACCTTTCAACTGATCACCATCTGGTGGTGAGTTGGGTCAGGGGGTGGGGGAAGACTCTGAATAGACCTGGTAAGCCCAAACGGGTAGTGCGGGTAAACTGGGAACGTCTGGAGGAGGCCCCTGTCAGACGGCCTTTCAACTTGCACCTCCGGCGGAGCTTTTTGGGCATCCCTGTGGAGCTGGGGGCATTGAACCTGAGTGGAAAATGGAAAGTGGAAAGTTTCCATTGCTAAAGCTGCGGCGGCGAGCTGTGGCCTTAGGGTCTTAGGTGCCTCAAGGGGCGGTAACCCACGAACACCCTGGTGGACACCGGTGGTCAGGGAAGCCGTCCGACTGAAGAAGGAGTCTTTGAGATAGTAGCAGGGCACCGACGGGCCCGAAGGGCTGCAGCCTCTGCCGTGACAGAGGCAAAGCAGCGGGTGTAGGAGAAGTTCGGAGAAGATATGGAAAAGGACTTTTGGTCGGCACCAAGGTGCTTCTGGAAAATCGTTTGCCACCTCAGGAGGGGGAAGCAAGGAATCATCCAAGCTGTCTACAGTAAGGATGGGACGTTGTTGACCTCAACTGGGGAGGTAATAGAGCGGTGGAAGGAGCACTTTGAGGAACTCCTAAATCCAGCTGACACGCCCTCTGTGGTAGAGGCAGAGCTGGAGGATGATGGGGGATTGTCATCAAATTCCCTGGTGGAAGTCGCTGAGGTAGCCAAACAACTCCACAGCGGCAAAGCCCCAGGGATTGACGAGATCCGTCCAGAAATGCTGAAAGCTGTCTCGGTCTGTGAGAAGCTCAGTCATCCAAGAGGAGCTCGGAGTAGAGCCGCTGCTCCTTCGCGTTGAAAGGAGCCAGTTGAGGTGTATCGGGCATCTGGTAAGGATGGCTCCTGGGCGCCTCCCTAGGGAGGTGTTCCAGGCACTTCCAGCTGGGAGGAGGCCTCGTGAAGACCCAGGACTAGGTGGAGAGATTATATCTCCAACCTGGCCTGGGAACGCCTCGGGATCCCCAAGTCGGAGCAGGTTGATGTTTGATGGTTGATGATTCCAAAACCTGGAACCCAGGAAGGCGATGGCATTCATAGAAAATATGGAGTGATTTGTCTGGGAGGGATTTATAATGATGGGCAGCCGCTGCCAAAGGTTGCTTTACCTAACTTTCTTTTGTCTTGGCTTTCTCATGGTGAGGACTGCCGCAAAGATAAGACACCGGCTGGGATCATACTTGGACATATTTCTCGATATTTCTTGGTCTTCAACGGATTACGGACTGTACTGATAAACTTTAAAAGGAGTTAAACTGTGCATTGTTCAGTTTCAGGTGTATTTGGGATTTGGCTGTGTTTAGTTGTCACCACTATGTAATTGGTATGTGCTCAGAATATTGCTGTTATATTTTAATATATAGTTATGTTGTCCAACTAAAGCTCTGTACGTTTCTCCACCCAGAATGTTAATGGAAGAGGGAATCCCATCAAGACGAGGAAGGTTGTGTTCCTTGTCTGAACATGTAGTGATATTTTTGCAAGAAACTCAAGTTGATTGTGAAATTTTAAAAATTGTGTGGAGGATGAGTAGGGTGTGTGTTTCATAGTGTGGGGTCATGGAGGAATAGAGGGGTCATTACACTGATTAGCAAGCACCTGCAATTTAAATTAATGTAACAACTTAAGAAAAATACTGGAAGAGTTATCGTTCTGGCTGAAATACAAGGGCAAGAAGTTATTCTGGCTAACATTTATGCACCTAATTTAGATGTTAAAGCGTTTGTTGTAGATTTGGAAAAGAAATTAGGAGCTGTGGGGAATAACAATATAGTTCAAGGGAGCAATTTTAACTCAATAATGGATCCTGTTCTGGACTACAGTAAGGTTGCAGCACACAGGGTCCCCAGAGCTTCTCTCACATTACAGAGGATGAGTAGGATTTTAGGCTTGGTTAATATTTGGAGAATTTTAAACCCAGCTGGGAGAGACATAGAAAATATAGAAAGGCTTAGGTCTGAGCTAAGAGATAACTTGTCGATCAATTGGTCCTCAGTGTCGTCTTCAGGGGTGGCTTTAGGGGAGGCCTTAAAGGCTGTGTTCAGGGAGTGCATTATACAACATGTTCAGTTTTGTAAGAGGAATAGTGCTAAATTGAACATGCTGAAACAGGGATTAAACAAAGAATTTCACAGGATGGCCTGAGAAACCTGACTCAATTAATACACCAATATAATCACATTCTATCTCAGAAGGTTGAATTCAATTTACTCAGGGCAAGACAAAATTATTTTCTATTGGAGGACAAAGCAGGAAAATGATTGGGCTAAATACATGAGAGGGAATCAGCTTCCACTATTTCTGGAGTCATATCTAATTGTGGAGATGTTTTTACAGCAACTGTAAATATTCACAAGATTTTTTAAGAATTTTACACTGATCTCAATGGGTCATTATCTTCCTCTGTTGATGAAGAAATAGATTTTTTACATTGAGCCACCAGGGCTTCCCAAACTCTCAGAAGGGCAAAGAAAACTCCTTGATGCATATTTCCCTATACAGTGGGGCTCGAACGTTTGGGCACCCCAGGTAAAGATTTGTGTTAATGAGCATAAAGAAGCCAAGAAAAGATGGAAAAATCTCCAAAAGGCATCAAATGACAGATTGGACATTCATATATGTCACAAAAAGTTAGAATTTTATAATAAGTAAGAGTAATAACAGAAAACTAAAAAATGGCATCTGCAAAAGTTGGGGCACCCTGCAGAGTTTCTAGCATGCTCCGGCCCTTTACAAAGCAGAGACGTCAGCGTCTGGAAAGACCAGGTGATGTCAATCTTAAAGTTTTAAATGCCTTGACTCATCTGACCTTGCCCCAACAATCAGCACCATGGGCTCTTCTAAGCAGTTGTACAGAAAACGGAAACTGAAAATAGTTGACGCTAACACAGCAGGAGAATGTAATGTAAATGTAAATGTGCTGTATTTATATAGCGCTTTTCCAGTCTTAACAACTGCTCAAAGCGCTTTTACATCTACAGGAAACATTCACCATTCACACACATTCATACACTGTGGCCGGGGCTGCCGTACAAGGTGCCACCTGCTCATCAGATAAACATTCACACACATTCACACTCCGATGCGCAGCACCGGGGGCAACTAGGGGTTCAGTGCCTTGCCCAAGGACACTTCGACAATGACTGCAGGGGCGGGGATCGAACCACAAACCTTCCGATTGGCAGGCAACCACTCTGCCACTGAGCCACAGCCGCCCCTATAGATAATAAGAAGATAATAAGAAGCTAGCAATGCATTTTCAGATGCCAATATCCTCTGTTCACGATGTAATTAGGAAATGGCCGTCATCAGGAACAGTGGAAGTTAAAGCAAGATCTGGAAGACCAAGAAGAATATCAGACAGTACAGCTCACAGGATTGTGAGAAACGCAAGTCCGAACCCACGTTTGACTGCACGATCCATCCAGAAAGACCTGGCAGACACTGGAGTTGTGGTGCACCATTCCACTATAAAGAGATACTCGTACTAACATGGTCTTCATGGAAGAGTCCTCAAAAGAAAACCTCTTCTACGTCCTCACCACAAAAATCAGCATTTGAAGTTTTCAAATGAACACATGAACAAGCCTGATGCATTGAGGGAACAAGTTCTGTGGACCGATGAGGTTAAAATAGAACTTTTTGGCCGGAATGATCAAAGGTACGTTTGGAGAAGAAAGGGCACAGAATTTAATGGATAGAACCTCTGTCCAACTGTTAAGCATGGAGGGGGGGGCGGTTAATTATGCTTTGGGGTTGTATTGCAGCCAGTGGCAAAGGGAACATTTCACGAGTAGAAGTAAAAATGGATTCAATAAAATTGCAGCAAATTTTGGACAATAACTTGATGCCATCTGTGAAAAAGCTGAAGTTAAAGAGAAGATGGCTTCTACAAATAGATAATGATCCTAAAGACACCTCAAAATCCACAGTGGATTACATCGAGAGGCATAAACTGAAGGTTTTGCCATGGCCTTCACAATCTCCTGACCTGACAATTCCTGATAATTGAAAATCTCTGGATAGACCTTAAAAGAGCAGTGCATGACAGAAATCTCAAAGTACTGGAAGACTTTTGGAAGGAAGAATGGGCAAAGATACCTCAAACAAGAATCAAAAGACTCTTGGCTGGCTACAAGAAGCGTTTCCAAGTTGTGAAACTAGCCAAAGCAGGCAGTACGAGGTGTTAACTCTGCAGGGTGCCCAAACTTTTGCAGATGCCATTATTTTGTTTTCTGTTATTTTGAAAGTGTAAATGATGGAAATAAAATCTAACTTTTTGTGACATATTATACAAATGTCTAATCTGTCATTTGATGCTTTTTGGAGATTTTTCCATCTTTTCTTGGCTTCTTTAAGCACATTAATACAGTTTTTTACCTGGGGTGCCCAAACTTTCAAGCCCCACTGCATCTAGAGGAAATTAAAGAGGAAATTCCTGATAGACAATTCGCAATAGCTATTTCCCTCAATGGTGTTTGATATGGTGGAATGGGACCATATCTTCAAATTTTGGAACTGTACCAGTAGTAGTACTAGCATTTTTATAAGTGGATTTAGGTGCTGTAGAACAGACCAGAGGCTGTGTTGCAAAATAATGGGTTATTTACAGAATATTTTGCTTTTGAAAGGGGAACAAGGCAGTGCTCACCTAGTTCTCCTTTGATGCTTTGTTTAGCCATAGAGCCTTTAGCAGCAGCCATTAGGGGGGGACTAGCGGCCAAGGTTTTAGGGTAGGAGGTGTAGTGCACAAACTTATACTTTACGCGGATGACATTACTTTTGTGTCCAAACCTAGCAGATCAAACCCTGTCTCCTCGGAACCATTGACCTCATAGCTCTAAATTTTCAAGTAAAAGGGTAAATTGGCCAAGTCAGAGGCGTTGCCTTTAACAACTCAGTACCCAATTACAGACTTTCAATAGGGTGCGTTTCAGTGGGAAAAGCAAAGTATTGTGTATCTGGGTATCTTTTCAGTTAACGTTAATTTGGAGCCATTATTTAATATAGTCTTTTTGATGTTAATAATTGGGCAACCTTATCCAATATCTTGCTCTGGATGGTCCCCTTGCATGTTTAAAAGGTTTGAAAGAATAACAAAGGCATTTATATGGAATGGTAAAAAATAAAACCTGGTTACATTTTAATAAATTACAAAGACTCATAGAGAAGGTTTGGGTCCCTTCTCTATCAGTCTATCAGTGATTCTTGATTAGGGAAATGGCTGACCCAAAAATGCAGAGACAACAGGGCAATGAGGATTTATTAAAATAAAAAAGGGACACAACAAAAGGAGTCCTGAAGAAAGCAGGAAAATATGGTAACAAAAACCATTGAACCAAAAGACCATGTATCCGAAAACAAACTGGCACACCAAGACAAAAGGTGGTAGAGTTACACACACAAGGATCTGACAACAGACAAACGCAGGGACTAAATACACAAGGTAAAGTGGGTTAAACAAGGGTGACATCAGGGCTCAGAAACAGGTGAAACACATCAGGGTGGGGCAGAGAATCACAAAGACGGGAAAATACAAGGCAGGAAGTAAAACAAGACATGACAAGGGAGAATTAGCAACTGAAATGATATAGGTTGGTGTCTCCCCTTTAGTCTACATAACATGCCATAGCATGTTACACTTTATATACAACTGTTCATTTATCATACAGATTGAAACTTAACGTCTAAGGAATCAGAAAACAAACACACCAAAAAAAGTATGAACTAAATACCAAATCTAATGTACAGTATATAGTCATAGTTTAAAAAAGTCTCCTGATGGCTGCACTATGTGTGTGTTTGTGTGTGTGCGCGCACACTGTTAATAATTGCTGTGAAATCTCCAGTTATTTACTTTTGATTTTACAATAACCCTACTGTATGATTTTTACAGTAGAATGCTGGAAAGTTTACCAACCTTCTCGACGTGACAAAATCACAGTAGTCTAAGTATACGTTTTTTAATCTTGTGTTGTGTTTAATTACTTTTTATGTTACAATGAATATATAAATAACAAATGGAAGTACGGTACCTTTACTGGAAAAAAAAAATGTTCACATTAACTTGCTGGCCAATTGTTGCCAGTAAGTTACTGTAAATTTTACATTAAATTTGTTACAGTGTGTGGCACTTGTGGAGTTTAACTCCAAAAAGACAGTTGACCCACTGACGGACATGTGTTGTGATATTTAAATGAACCATCAACGTTGAAATAAAAGCTTTTATTTACGGGACCGGTCTGAGAGCTCTCCAGCTTGCAGCGGGGTCTCCGAGCATGACTGTCACTGTCGCGTCACTTCATCAAGCTTAACTTCGAAAACGTTGAAGCAAATTGTAACTAAAAATGTATGTATAATTTTATACAAATGAGGTTGTTGACCTGGAATTCCAAGAATAAGTGTAAAACCTATTAATAAACAGGCTCAGGTTTTAGAAAAAGCACTAAAGCATGAAAAAAAGTGACAAATCAGAAAAACAATTTGCGTGCATTTTCTTAATGTTGCGTGCCCTCTCAGGGTCCCTGCAGAAAATAGACCACAAAATAAAACAGGAAACTGAACATGAGACATACACAGAAACACAAAGAGAACAAAAGAGACAGTAAACAACAAGGAATACATAAATTGATAAAACAGGGAAAACTATAACAGAAAATCACAAGCACCTGAGTGATCGGAGTATTACACTGGATGATAAGGGGTGGGATAGAATCTGTAGGAATGTTAAAACTATGTCAACCAATGTGAGGGTGCCCCTAATTCAGTTGGAATCCCTCCAGATTGTTCAGAATTGGTCTGATAGACACACCAAATTGTCAGAAATGTAAGACAGAGGACAGCAAATTACTTCATGTCCACTTCATGTTCAGACGCTAGACCGCTACAGCAAAACCACTGCGACAATCTGGCAGAAGGCGAGTGGGAATTACTTGTTGATATACTAGGGAGCTAATGAGTGAATGGGGAACAGCTGAGTGGGGAGGACAGCAGGTGAAGTGAATCAAGTGATGGGAGGGGTGGCAGACGCAAGTCGCAGGGTCTGAAATGACAGCAGAGTTAGACACAGGCCTAATTAAGCAAACAGCGGGACTACACGATTCAAAACCATTACACTAGAAAGTGGGGAAAGGGAACTTTCTGGAGGACTAATAAGAAGCTTTGTGCTGAGGAAAGTATGATATAATTTATACATTTATTTGGCGGTTTATTGTCTATTTTGTTACTGTTTGTTGAACGATCTGGAATGTTGTAGCTGCTGTGTCATCTTTTCTTGAATTTTTTCAAGGTTGGTGATGATGAGGGAGGGGCGATTTGTTTTGTAGTTTGTTAAAAAAAAATGCTAATTACAAAAAAAGAACCTGTTCACATACATACACAGGTCTTTGCTGGTATATCTTTTTTTCTTTCAAAGGCTAAAGGAGATAGCATATATTGAACATTCCATATTAAGTCATCTGTCTGGATCACTAAGTTAAAATCCCAAACCTTGATTTGGATTTAAACACACCTCTATGAATGAAAATGAATTAATAAATGGTTATAATGCGCCAACGTGACTGTTGGCTGCGTTCAGGGCCACACTGCAGAGAGAAACAGCCCTGTCTCTGCCTTCCCCTCACAGAATCCATCTATTTCAGTAGCAAGCCATGCAGGGAGAAAGAGAGAGAATTAAAGAAAAGCAGACAGAAGCACTTCTAGCTCATTCCAGCATTATGGCACATTTCCATTTTTCGCCTCGGTCTTAATCTCCATTGAGTGACTGTCATCACCCTCCGGCAGTAATTAGGCACGGACTCTGGACAACAACAGACGAGCCGCTCTAGCTCGTCTTGAGAAGCAAATTACCTTTAGCTTATGGTAAGCAATATTCTGTGCCAGGCAACTTTTACTGCTGATTAGCAATTAGCCCAAACTAGCGGCAGCCGAAGCGCTAATGTTTAATTTGCTCCTCTAATGATATACGGTGTTGTGGTGCAGGCAGTGGGGATGGAAGCAGGCACGGAGACGTATGGATTTCTACTTAATTCCTTTTCATTTACGACCTGACAGGCCCGCAGGTAGGAAAGGGAGGAAATTTCTTTGCGATTAGTAATGGCTGCTCCTCAAAGAGAAGGCAGCAGGCGAATGCTAAGAAGGCGCGCACACACACACACACACACACACACACACACACACACACACACACACACACACACACACTTCACTTACTGTCTCATTTCTGGGCCCTTCCGAGCATATTCACTACTTCAATTATTCACAGTGAAGTTTGAATAAATAACAGCATTTTCTCTAAGAAAACAGAGTGATTACTGTGTGTGTCTCCTCCTTCTTAGGAGAAGCAGTTGTTGGGAACATGAGCTCAACATACCTGGAGAGCTATTACAGAGACCCCTCTAGTAAAGGGATGCTTCACGCTGTCACTATGATAATGTTGTTTTTTTCTAAGAAGCCTGCGGCCTTGGGAAAGATCAGACGGAAACAAGGGACGTGACATCGGGAAACATCTTCACCTAATGATGAGATGATTCTGCACTAAACATGTGTTTACTATAATGTGTGGCAAAAAAGGCAATATATAATCCGTAGGATCATTATGAGGTGGCATTTTGCGCAATAGCGCCATTAGAATTGAGTCCGACCTGACGTTCAACACATGTTGTTCTCGTTGGCGTGTAAGGGCGCTGCGCTGGCAGTTTACACAAGCTTTTGCTGCCTTGTGCTGAGCTAATATGTGTGCTGTATGAGGCAGTGGTTCTTTCGCTCCTAATGCCGTATTTAGTGCAGAGACTCTGGTGTTTGCAAACACAAGCAGGCGGTGTCAGAGGAGGCTTCAGCAGCTCCCACAGGACCACCATCATCTGGGGCGGATTTAAACTAAAACGTGCTAGTGGGCCGGACTCGACAAATCAGGTGGACTGGACAAATCTCTGGTGGGCTGTGTCTGGAACAGGGGCTTGTTAAAAAGTGCAATGGGCGCTGTGGGAATAGCCCCTCTCCCCTCGGGGTTAGGGACTCCTCCTCTCTAATGAAGCTGGAGGATGAGGCTCGTTATGTGCTGCTGCCTGTTATTCACCAGGCCGAGACTTCCTCACTCTCGCCCTCATTTTCTCTTCCACTGGATGTAGTGCGGCGACTGCAGTGTGAGACCAATCAAGTGAACCATTTCGGAGCCTCTTTTTTTTTTTTTTTTTTTTTTTTTTTTCTCAAACTGCTCCAGTGTTATAGATGTTTCAGAGGGGAGTGATTTAGAGGAGATGTGGCCCTGCAGAAGTTGAGACAAATGAAGGCAGTCAGGGCTGCTGGGGAAGATCCAGCGTGCGGACAGCTGTAGTGCTTAGATGGTGACGATAACAATAAGAATCATCTAGCGGGTCATTAGAGCTCTAACAGTGACAATCACTCACACCGGCCACCGGATTCTTTATTCTCAAACATGAAAACAAAGCAGGCTGCTGCTTCTTGGACTCTACAGAGATGCAACATATAGAGATCTAGTATAGTCAGTGTGTCTGCGATGGTTAAAAATAAAAAAACAACAAAAAAAAAACATTTTTTTTAGGCCTTCAGAAGTATCAAATTTGCTGTAGTATTGTGTTCTAGGTCTTTTACATAGGTGTTAATGTTACTATGTCAATGTAACACTACCTCTAATGCTCATAGAAATATTTTTTTCTATTCCATAATGTTGTACTTCTTCTTTCAAAATATAATTTATTGTAAACCTAGATAAAGTGCATCCCAGAAATGAATGGTCGTGGATATAGACTACTGACAGGTTAACTTTATTATCATACTTGTGTTTATGCTTATCTATGTGTTCATGTGCAGAGGTCAAACAAAAAAAGATGAGCGTAGACGCTCATCTTTTTTTTGTTAAAATCGTACTTTTACTCTAAATAAAACATTTTCTGTTTGGTAGACCTACCAAACAGTAGAGAGGTTTTATTTAGAGTAAAAGTACGATTTTAACAATCTGCATGAATTCCCCTACCTCTAAGTGAAGGTATAATGATGGTAATGCTATGTGGTATCCTTAGGGAGGAACAATATTTCACCTAAAGGATCCACCATGAGCAGCTTGCACCATTGTGGTGATGCATTAAAGGTTTCCTGGGATGCTGGTGGCACCTGGACTGTGGCTGCACCACTGCTCCCCTTTTTCATTAATCATATTTCTATAAGCATTACTTCTATACATGGATGAGGGAGATGCAAGGTATTCTCATAAGTGAATGTGTGTATTTGTGCATTTAAAATATAAATATGTGGTAATACTCACTGCAAATAATAGAGGGTGGTCTAGACCTACATTATACAGTATGTAAAGTATATCGAGATAACTCTTGTTACTTGATACTATGAATAAAATCGAATTGAAAGTTAAATTCAATTTGTTTACGGTACAGGAATTTTGCTATTTATATACTCTATATGTATATATATGTGTGTGTGTTAAATATATCATATAGTATGTTATGTATGTGTGAGTGTAGTCATGTGGGTGTGTATGTGTAGTATATACATAAATGTAATGTGTATGTATAAATGATGTGAGATGTAACATATTATACACATATGTGCATGTCTATGCTGGATGCTGTATTATGTGTTATGTAACACGCTTATTTAATTTTGCTTATTTTCAAACTTGTTCATACATTATTTTGTTTTTGTTTTATTTCATTTTTATATGTCCAAAATATGTTTCTTCTTCATTGAAATAATTGCTATTATTATTGGTCTATTGTATCCAGTGCTATGATTACTAATATCATCTCTATTATTATTATTATTATTATTATTATTATAGCTGTTACATTTCTTTTTTGCTGCTGTGCTTTATTGGAGTAAAAAGGAGTAAACACATCTGATATAATAATGAAATCAACAGTAAAAGGAGAATTATGATATATACAAAAACTGTGCATGTCCCTCAAAAAGTACTGTATGTTGAAACATTACACAAAAAAACTAAAACATTAAGATTAATCCTCCATCCATCCATCTTCGACCGCTTATCCGGTATCGGGTCGCGGGGGCAGCAGCTCCAGCAGGGGACCCCAAA
>NC_048429.1:16594414-16615662 GCF_013103735.1 Etheostoma cragini
CTCCAGACAACACAGCCCTCAGGTTCATAGGGACACACAAACCTCTCCACCACGATAAGGTGATGGTTCCCCGGAGATTAATAATGATAGTAATGTAAACTGTATCTCCACTTATTAGCCTTATACTGTGGCAGAAGACATGTTTAGCTGCTTTTCATGCCATTTAGACCTTTTTGTCCTCAGTGTAGGCAGTGTACCCTGATATATGCTTTTCAAATTTTTGAAATATTTGACTTTTTTTTTTTTTTTTTTTTTGGGGGGGGGGGGGACATGTTACATAAGAAATGGAATTGTGTTTGGATTTTTTCACTCTCAAATTGGTTCCCCCATGTCGAGGATAGTAATGCTTATCTTAACCATAAGCCATAAATCATGACCTGTACCTGCACTAGCTGTCCAGTTTAACCAATAATTGATATATTTGTTAATTTTGAAAATGATTGAAAGGGTCTTACATGGCCACAACTATCCAGAGGAAAGTCTGGATTCAAGATAAGAGAAAATCCTTCAGTGTAGAACATTTTTAACGCTGTATGGATGTGTCCCAGGCAGTCCAGAATGGTCAGCATGGAGAGTAATGGAGACCCACTGACATCAACACATCACATCTGCGGAGGTTTACAGCTGAAATAGTGAAGAAAATCAACCCAGCTGTATATGTCTAATGATAAGTAGAAAACACAGCTGTCCTCCCTGACCGTGTGCTACACTCCCAGCTTATTTGACTTCATATTTTTATTCCCATGCACACTCTGCTGAGGTACGGCTGCTGTGTATGTTGCTGCTGTGTATGTTGCTGTTGTGAAAGTTCAAAAGTGAGGTAGCTTTTTTTTTTTTTCTCTTTCAAAGTCCACAAACTCAACTTTTCTCAAACCTGTGCAGTGGGTTTGCCCAGACTCTGGGGAGCGGTAGCATGGAGGAGGAACAGGGAACTCTCACTCATCTCCTCACACAAAAACACAGAGAAAGACTGACAGCCAACTGGTTCAAAGCTCCCTCTTCTCTCTCCCTCTCCTCTGGTGCAGAATTTCAATGCTCCATTTCTGTTTTTTTTTTTCCTCGCAAAGACGTTTTTTTTCTTCTCTGTCAGCCCCTCAAAGCTCCCCCTGCTCATTGATGAATTAAGATGAACATCAAAACAATGGCAACACTGTGCCCTAAGAATTGCATTGCAAACACAACGGCATTTCCTTTGTTCTGTCTTTAGAAAACAAGCAAGATAGGAATATGCTGCACAGGAGGGAATTATATGCTCTTTGCAAAACAGGATTGGATTTAGCAAGCCAGGTAACAATGCAACACTGAGGAACATTAGACGCATTATAGTCATATCTTGTTTCATCACACGGCTGGCCTGTACATACAGCTATGGGCAGGTTGTGTAGCAAAGTAGAACTGCACGTGTAATGCAAACATAGATGACCCCCAGATAATGCAACAATAAAGTATGATGGGAGTGACACCATTACCATGGTTCATAATACAGTGCTGCATATGTTCTGTTGACTGTTAAAATACAAGCATAATCATTGGTCTACTGCTGCATTTGTAAAGGATAATTCCAGTTTATTACAACTTATTTCCATTGTTTGGCAAATGCCCTTTTTATTTTTTAGCAAGTTAGTTGCTGAGATCTGCTGGCATCACAAAAAAAAAAAAAGTCTTGAGGGGGGAAGAAACGTTTGATTAAACCTGTTCATCCAGATGATCTATTTATTTAGGGGTCAAACTGAGAGTGATGGCAGGAAAACAGGGGGTGCCAATTGGGAACTACCCTAGGGAAACACAGGGTTGCCCGTTCAAGTCTCCGTGAGGACTATGTATAGAGTGTGGAGCGGTAGCTGGAGAGTTGCCAGTTTGTCTCTTGGAGCATCGCAAGGCACCGGACCCACAAACCCCTCCAGGTGCGCCGCCTCGTGGTTCACCCCACGCTTTCCCATCTATTAAATAAATGTGTGCTGTGTGCATAAAGAGGGGATCAATAAAGTATTCTGGCTCTGATTATGTGAAGGATCCTTGTGTGGAATGTGTGGATTAATAATAAAAAAGTTTAAAAGAAAAATGTGCAGACAACTACAGAAAGTTGGAGCGGCTCAGTCTAGATCAGTATAACCAGGATTGAGAGCAGGCAGGCTGAGCTGAATGCTAGAACACTAAGTAGCAGGCACTTATTCAGTGAGGGTGTTCTGGAATATTCCCATTAATGTGCTAGTTGCTACAGTTTAATTTCTACTGCAACACCCCGACAAGTTCACCGACAGACACAGTAACCAGTCCACGACAGTTACAATGTCATTATGTGTTAAATACAAGGTATATATATATATATATATATATATATATATATATATACTGGGATATATATATATAGATATTCAGCTCAATGGATGCAGATGTAAAGAGCTTGCCGACGTAAACTCACCTCTGAATATCCCAGTTCACACATACAGTAAATGCCACGGGCAGGGATATCACCCAGTTTATGGACCCATTTATGGACATTTGAATGCATCACGTAGACATGCTGGACGCACTGTAAAAACACTTCACACCTCTTTTTTTCTGAGGAACATATATAGAATGTTTTCGGTTCCTATAATCTGGTTACAATTTATATTTTTTTAGACCTCCTGTTGTTTTCGGGTCAAATTAGACCCCTTTCTAAAAAAATTCTATATCAGACATTTGGGTTTCTTTCAAAAAAATGTTCCAAAAAAGCAACGTGGATGGTTCCCAACAACGCTCCTCACAAGTTAAGTAAATAATCAATTCACTACTGTCATTGAATTTTTGTGTTTTTTGTCAATTTTATAGCATTTTGGAGATAAAACATTGGTAAAAGAACTCAAAAAAAGTGTAAAAAAAGAGAGTGTGAACAAAAAAATGTGAACTAATGTTAAATAAAGTGACAAAATTGTGAAAAGATGTCAAAAAAGTAACAAATGTAAATAAAACAACAGAGGGGACATATGCAGGCTGGGGGAACTAAAAAAAAGTGAGATTTTCATGTCATGGGACCTTTAAATCCAGGATCCAAAGCAGTGTTCTCATTCAGAAACTGCTAAAGCTTTGGGTCTGAATACCTCTCTTCAAAGTTTTTGCCTCTTTAGCAGATTTAACATCCTTTCCAATCGTTGACTCTGTGTCACTGTGTTTCATAGATGTCAAGATGGAGTGTTGTAGTAGGGGCATGACCAAAGACACAGTAGGTCACATTTTGATAAGAGAAGGTGATAAAGACACAATAGGTCACATTTTGATAAGAGAAGGCAATAAGGTCTTTGCCTCTTTTAACATGTGAACATGTCATAGCTGGAGTTCCACCTTGCAATGACATCTTGAACCAGCTTGTGAGGAGGAAGCTGAAGCAAGTCTTGTTTTGACCTTAAGACAGTTGCCGCAGTGGTGCTTCTGTGGAAAAAAAGTGACCACCGTCCTGACTCTGCCCAAAAGTTTGGAAATCTGGTATACTCCCAACCCCTTGTGGGAGGCCAGATTCACAGTGTGGGCAAAACATCCAATGTGTGGAGACAATCTCGCTGCATGTAAGGCGTTGACAATGTTTTTTGGATTATCAGTGGTCACAGGGATGTCTGTCCAATTTCCATTCCACTACCACTTCTCTCAGCACTTCTGCCAAATGTTCACTTGTGTGAGCTTCATATATAAGTTTGAAGGACTGGATTTTGAATTTCCTGGTCATCATTAATGTAATGTGCTGTGACAGTCATGAAGCTCTGGGTTGCCCTGGAGGTCCAGCAATCTCTAGTCAAGGCCACTAAATGCGCACTGCTCAGACCTTCAATAAACTTTACATTATTGTACATGGAGAGTATCACCATAGCTGTGAGCTGCATTCTACTTGGAATCATATAGCGTGCTTCTAGCACACTAAATAAATTCCTAAAAGCAAAGTTTTCCACCACCGAAAAAAGTTGCATGTCTGTGGCTATGAATACTCCTAAGGCAATGGTAATTGCATTTGCAGGAGGTGAGTTACTTGGAAGCTTAATTCCAGATGAAGACGGAAGAGTGGTTTGTGTTAGAGTTGTTGGTTTAATAGATAAAGCTATGTTTTATGATGCTGTGTTAGTTGTACTGCCAGTGGAGGAATATGGTACAACAAATAGCGGAGCTTGCAAACTGTGGCATATTTTGTCACAGTTACTCACTGGAAATCCAAAGTACTCATTTGGGAGTTCCTTCGATGGGTGTCCCGCATCTGCAGTTGCCTGGCTATCTTTTGACTGGCTGCAGCTACGTCTGTTAGAGCGGGAAGTTGAATCACAGCACTTCAACAAGTGTGTGTATTTTCCACTCTGACGTGACATGGGGACGTAGCCGCTTGACAAACCGAATGGAAGTGACATGAGGGATGAGCATCAACAAGTCCCTTTTCAAATCAAAGTTCGAGATTGTCACCTCATTCAAATTACAATTGAAATCGTGAAACTCTGAAAAGTGACATCTGCATAAGCAGTATCAAACATTTCCTGTTAGGTTTAGGTTACTGCCATAACTTTGTTAGAGAAAGATGAGGGTACTTCAATGTTATTGTTGATCCCATGTAACTTCTAGGCAAGCCCTGTCCTACAGAGAAGGCCGTTTGGTTACGTTTAGGCATTGACCTCAATTGGTTATGATTGGTCAGGTGATAGGACCCAAAGAAATTGGGTTGGATTACCTTGCAAAGTGTCTGAAGGCTATTTAAGGGAGGGGCGTGCCTAGAAGTTGTGTGGGTGTCATAATAACGCAACATTGACTGTTGGTAGGAAGCAGCACACAAACAGCAGTCTCAATACCAGGAACATAGAACACAGCTGGTACAGGCAGAGACTTGACATACAAAAGTATGATGACTAAACAACACCAGACAAAGAAAGCAAGGGGCAGGTGACATGAGGGCTGATGAAGAGGTGGGACACATCAGGGCGGCGCAGACAATCACAGAGGCGGTGAAACACACAAGGCAGGAAGTAAAACAGGAAACACAGGAGAAACAGACACTAGAAAGTAAAACAGGAAACTGAAGCATGAAGTTAGCATTTTCCAATCATGTGGAATATGCCGGTATTATTCAGGTCTTACAGGTACACTTTGGACATCTTTTTACAGCAACAGTTTATGGCCACTTTACAGCTTACGGTCGGCTCTGTGTGTTGCTGTGGTTGTTGGACAAAAACCAACCAGAAGTTGAATGCTTAAAGGAAAAGTAACTGCACAGCTACTTTTAAACTGGATAAATTCTTCCAGTAGATTCTCAAGCGCTTCACATTTTAGTTTCATGGTATGTTTGTCAGGCTTTAAAAACTCATCATCCACATATGCTTGAATCTCATTCTGTTTACATGTTAACACTCCCAGTTTTCCTCTGCAAGAGCGTATTCATTTCAATAGAGTCATGGCCGCTGAGACTGCTGATGAGCAGCTCGGACATGCCCTCTGGCACTTCCTTTAATTCTGACATGCCGACCCGGGTGAAATATCACTCTAGGTGAGCCAAACCGTTCACATAATATCCGACAATTTATTCAGTAGCGCTGACCAGGTGCTCTGATTCCATGAAATGCTGTCCCTGCTCCACAGCAGGGTCAAGATAATATAGCATGTGTGGGAAATAAATAATAAATAATACTGATGGTTTGATGAACAGGATGAGTAGATAGTTAAAAAGCTGTGTTTGGTCTCAACTAAAGCTAGGACTCCCAAAACTTCCCACTCGTGTTTCCAATTTCCTTTTATCAATTATACCACACCCACAATTACTATGGTTTGGTTGATTTGCCAATCAGTGGCTTAGCTGTCAATCAAAATCAGGGGATCTGAACTATGACCAAAAAATGGGATGTCTTAAAAAAATAACTATTGTTCTTTGAATATAAACAAACAGTTTGGGTTCCTTTAATTATCAGAGACTTTTTTATCAACAGACCTTTTTAAGAAGCTGGTTAAAGGAATGAACGAGGGACGGACAACCTGCACAATTGGTATGTACAGTATATTGTATGTTTGCATATTGTATACTAGTATTACATTTATATTTATATTCTGTGCTGTATGACTGCTGTAACACCATATTTTCCCATTTTATTGAGATCATTATCTATCTATCTATCTTTGCTGTGTTCACACGGTCCAACAAGTCCTTCACCGCTGATCAACTCTGAACAGCTTAGTCGGAATATCGTCTTTTTGGAATAAGGGGAAAAAACAGAATACTATTTGCATGTAGTCACTGTGTTGCCAGATCTCAGCTATTTAAAAAACTACAAAATAAGAGTTAAGTTTGTAAAGTTCTTGACATTATCTTTCTTTAGCAGTACTCTCAGATTGAGTCGTTGTCATCGCACAGTTTGGAGTTATGAAGCAGAGTGTAGCCGAGGTAATGCATCATTAGGAGTGATGCAGAAGGGAGGGAAGAACATTTTTCTTCAGATTTCTTGCCAAATCTGACCATGCAAACAAAGCCCATAGAGAATGTACTGTACATGTTCTTACTAAGATGTTCTTTACTAACTGTAGTCACACTGAATATTTCCATCACAGCTTCATCACATGTACAATTTTCTTTCCAGACTTGATGCAGTCTAGGACCCCTGACCTCCTCATCATTGGCTCAGTCCACCCAGAGCTGTGCTGCCTTTAGGTTCCCAGCTGTGGGCCAGTTCTGGTATCAGGCTTGGACTACCCGTGGCTACGGGTCCTCAGCACTCCGGCACAGTGATAAGGAAAGGTCATCTTGCTGCCAGAGGCTGGGACCCATGTGACAGGCAGCTAGACACACTGATACGCCTCCATCTTTAAATGCTCCAGCAAGGATCTGAAAGGTATATGACCTAAACATACCCCCGTTTATTATGGTATGATCCAATTCTTTTAATCACAGCTTTGGAAGTTTTTGTGACTTAATATCCAAAATGCTTTTTTCCCAGTATGATAAACATGTGGACCGCATTCACATTATGCCATGCTCTATTTACAGCTAGCCTACAGAGCAAGGGGCCTCCCACTAATAGAAAGGCAGAAGAAAACATACTATGTACCTAAGAAAGACATTTCCATACAATTTAACATCATTCTCAATTACATTTCAGGGGAACCATATAATCTACCAGATTACACACCCACACGCAGGCAACAGGAGCACGTTCTTAGGATGTCATAGTTTTAAACATCCACTGTGACAACTTTAATGTGAAATTTACAGTTACTTACTGGCAACAATTGGCCAGCAAGTTATTGTGAATTCTTTTTACAGTAAAGGTACCGTACTTCCATTTACAGTATTTTCTCTATTCATTATAAAATGCAAAACAATTAAACACAACATAAGATAAAAAAAGGAAAAATACAGTAATTTACTTTACTATTTACAGTACTACAGCGACTATATTGGGATTTTACTGTAATGCTTAGATTACTGTGATTTTGTAGGAAATAACTGTAGATTTCACAGCCGTTATTTACAGTGTCTGTAACGTAGAAGTTGAAACAAACTACTTGGTTTGGGATAGGAAGATCATGATTTGGGATCAAATATATTATTGAATATTTAGGGTTAGGTTAAGTCAAGTACATTAAGCACACAAAAAGTATGTTACATGTGTGCATAGCATAAGTCCGGTATGTTTACTTAGATACGGAAGTAAGTGAGAATAAGTCAAGGTTGACTTTTGTTTTGACATTGACAGGAACAGCGGCCTTAACCTCTGTTAACAATGCAGTTTAGTTGTATGGAAACATATGTTTTTGTAGGAGACAGGGCTTTTCCTTTAATAAAAAGGCTCGGCTGTAGAATCCAGGAGAGAAACTATAATGCAGTATTCATCAGAATATCTTCATCAATCAGTATGGAAATTGTCTTTCTGATTTAGAATCACAATTTGAGAATATTTGAGTCCATGTAAACACATACATACATACATCAGCACCATTCTTCTCCCTGTTCAGGTGCCACGAAGTTTAGCCCGCCCCCCCCCCCACTCACACACACACACACACAAACACAAACCAATATTAGTTCCCATCCTAAACATCCCTCCCCCAACTCTCTGTTATTCCTGATTAACCGTAAACGAGCAAATATTTTC
Organism: Etheostoma cragini; assembly: GCF_013103735.1. Classification (NCBI taxonomy): domain Eukaryota; kingdom Metazoa; phylum Chordata; class Actinopteri; order Perciformes; family Percidae; genus Etheostoma; species Etheostoma cragini. The sequence goes on from NC_048429.1 coordinate 16,602,505, forward strand.
CCAGTGTTCGCCAGGTTAGATCCCCATTTAATTAAACTGGCTCATTATGTCGCTCTCTGATTAGTGGAGGAGAATCAATTATTCAATTCACAAACATGGGCCGCAGGAGCTGGAGGTGCACAACGAGCTGCTCATTTAATTCCAAGGACACTAATTAGCTACAAAGCAAGCAGTAACTTTCCTTCTCTTTTTTCCCTCCCCTGTTTTCTTTTCCAATTAGTGCGCATGTAGGACACTTTGAGTTAGCAGGCAGAGGAGGAAGAATCACAGGCCGGGCTATGGGTGGTGTTTTAAGGAGGTGTTCTGGGAACAGGGAATGGAGATGGGTGTGGTGGGTCAATCTTTGCCTTATTCAGTGCAATTCTCCTCTAGTTAGTGAGGTCAAGAAGGAGAAGCGGGCAGCAGGGAGCTTATTTGCTGATATGTAGATCACGGAGCCTAAGCATTCAGCAAACCACCCTGGGGATTTGCAGACGTGTCGAGCCGGGGCCGCTTACTTTTGTTCTCTGCAATCAAACAGCGGGCAATTATCCAAATTATTGACAGCAGATTTCTCATTTCAACTGCAAATTAAGGCTATCAATAAAGCTTTCTGATGCAAAAAGTGACTAATTAACCAACGGAGTGGATCTCTGAAGCCTTGATATAAATAAATTACAAAAAACCTCCAGTCGGCTGCACGTTGTGGAAACACAGGGGAACTAATTAGTTTAATTATCAAAACAGCTAATTAAAATTACACAGTTGCCTAATTAGTTCTGTGCTTCTTGCTGTCTCCTTCTCTCCCTCTTTCTTTTTTCTCAGTTGCCCTCTCACTCTTTAATTGACAGGTTGAAGTTAAATATAAAGTAGGAAGAAAGAAAGCTGTGTGTTTGTGTGTGTGTGTGTGTGTGTGTGTGTGTGTGTGTGTGTGCGCACAATGAATATCTCCCCCGTGTGACAGAATACTAACAGCAGAATAGATGACTGTTTTCCCTTTGGTGAGACAGTCCAAATGTTCCTCCCGTTAATCTGTCCCCAGGACGGGGGACGGGCAGGGCAGGGGTAAGAATGTGGAGGGGGGGTATAAACTGAGAGCAGGCCTCCTGTCTCTAGAAAGCGACAACAATGGGTGCACAATGTGATACTCAGTGGAGGGATGTAACTAAGTCATATTACTTGCATTGTCCTTGAGTAATTCCATGTTATGCTACTTTATACATCTATTCCACTACATGTATTTAGTCTGGCATTTGGTTGCTTTTTAGATTAAAATGTAACATTAAAAGAACATATGTACAGTTTATTAAAGTATCTAGCTAGTAGCATGACATGATTAAATCTCCTTGATTGTCTAAATACAGTCATTGTTTATTTTGATAAACATTACAAATTAATACGTGCCAAACAGAAGTCAAACAATGTCATTGACTGTTGATTTCAGTAGCGCTAGTTTGTGTTGTCATAGCAACATGCTCATTCATGAGCTTGGGTCATTTGCATTTGTTAGGGGGCGTTCACTATTTATTATACGCAATATAAAGTACATGAACTTTAGCAACAATGATTACACACCAAAATATGTATGCTGTGTACCGTTTGTGTTTCAGAGCATTAACGCTTTGAGAAAATTTGCCGCCGCAGACCGTCTGTTGGGCGTTCGATGCACAACTGGTGAAATCTCTTTATGAGAGTTATGGAGAGGCTTATGACCATGACTGGGATGCATCTGGGACAGGAGAGCCGATGGTGACACTGTCACAGGGTGCAGAGGAAAGAGACCGGGATGTACGAGAGGGTTTAATGCGCCACTTGAATAGCTAAAAAAAAACTTTTCTTTGATATATTGTCCTGTTTTTTTAAAAGTAACAGTGTGCAATATCGGAAACAACAAGCAAAGCCACTAATAGACCTTAATATTGAACAGTTGAATAGTGCAGAGAGTAGAGAATCTGTCTGTGTCGGGCTAGATTTTTTTTTTAAATGTTGCGTTTGTTTCGGACACACACTCCGCACTCTTCTTTGCTAAAAACTCAGTGATCCAACCAACCAGCAGTCTGCAGGTCACCTTTTGGTATCGCCTCAGCTCGCTTGGAACCTCGACTGAGGTAGTACTAAAAAAAGTACCTGGTAGCAGGTCCCAGGGACGTTTTTTGTAATAGAAAACAAAAAAAGGCGAGTAGAGGCGAGTCGAGTAGATACCATGCAGTGGAAAACTGCCATTAATACAGCCATGGTATAGCTAGCTAACTAGCTATGTGGCAAACTTGTGAACTCGCTGTTTCATTGTATAAAATATTCAGGGTTTTCTAACCCCAACCGGCCCGTCCGACACCGCCTACCAAGAGCCTGGGTCTGTCCGAGGTTTCTGCCTAAAAGGAAGTTTTTCCTCGCCACTGTCGCACTGTTGCTTGCTCTGGAGGAAACTACTAGAACTGTTGGGTCCTTGTGAATTCTGGAGTGTGGTCTAGACCTACTCTATCTGTAAAGTATCTTGAGATAACTCTTCTGTTATGAATTGATACTATAAATAAAGTGAATTGAAATTTAATTGAACTAATGGTAAACAATGTGTTATAATTGTTCCTGATCGTTTACATGCTTATCAAAATGAACAATGAATGTATTTAGACAACCAAGGGGATGTAATATTTATAACGAGCTACTAGCAAGCGCCCAACTAGCTCGAGTGCTACTTGCTACTAGGTTAGTCTTACTGTTCCTGAGATATCGCAAATGAAACTCAAGATATCGCAAAAAAAAAAGTCAAGATCTCGCAACAGTGTTTGCCCCCAGTACATGTACTTTTTTTGTTGTAGTTGTTTTGTTTTGTTTTCTCCATGTCACGTCCGGAGCTTTGTAAATAGGACCTTTAGGCCTACTTGTAATGGAGTATTTTTACATTTGGGTTATTAATGCTTTATTTAAGGTAAGCATCTGAGGACTTCTTCCAGTGGTGATTAAGAGCTGTTGTAAAAATGGGACTGTAAGGTTCCTTTCAGAAAAACCTCCTTCAGCCATAATGCACTATCTATTAAAGGTAGGGGAAAGCCGGGACAATTGAAACGTGGGCCAGTAAGTGGGCCCATGTAAAAACCTAGTGAAATGACATTTTCCACCATAGAAACATGATATGAATGGAAAAACCTACTGTTCTAGCTATAAAAATGGCAGAATCATCCACAGTGCATGACATTTCAATAACCACTTCATACGCGCTTCAGGATGACCGCAATGAGTTGTTAACAGACATTTACAAAGACGTGTAGCCCTGCAACACTATCTAAAATAACACCTTTTGGAAGTACCATCCATGATACACAATAAAATATTAAAGTTGTGGGAAGTTCACATGGCTTAAACTGGATGTTTCATTTGTCCCTGCATACTGTTTCATTTGTCCCGCAGCTCTCCCCTATTGCATTATGGAGCACACTTCCCCCGACTATAAGGGAGCATCCCACTTTAGCACCTTTAAGAGCCAGCTAAAGCTAACTTGTTTTTTTCTTCTTTTCTTTTTGTTTCTTCTGGTTTTTATATACTAAATGTTACTATCCTTTGTCTTTTTTACTGTAACTCCAATCTGCCTTTTGGACTGCAGATGGAAATTAGCCCTTGGGCTACAATCTGGCACATTTACATGTACTGTTGTGGTTGTTCATCAATGTGCATAGTCCTGAATTGATAAAATAAATAATTAAATACTGTTTATTTGCAGTTGTTTCTCTCTAGCGCCAAATGTGAAATAATCCAAAGCGGAAAAATGTCCCCAACAAGTCACACTTTCCGTTTGAGCAAGTTTTTTAGAGCTGAAAGTTTTTTAGAGCTGCATGGCTTAAATTACTGAGCCCTGGAAAGAAAGCTATACTTCTGAATATGCACCAAGACTTAGATTCAGATCATTGTTATTATATTTGTTCTCTAACATGTCACTGGCGTCTATGGTCTACACACTGAAAAAACATCAGAGCCCGTTAGAAGTTGACAACATGTTCTACTAGAAAACAACCAGACCCTCCAACCTAAATTAATCATGGCTGGAGCATGTAAAGCTGGAAAGCTACAAATGATGTCTACTACACAAAGCACAGAATAGGAAAAGGTTTAATCTTTCACCATGAATAATACTGCTAGTAATTTGATAATGTTTATCACAAATGCCATGCAGTGGTGATCCAGTCTGCACATGCATCTAACCAGCAAGTTCATGAATGAGGATACAGAACAAGATGTCTATTAACCACTGTGTTGTCTTCCCGTCAAAATTGAAAATCAACAATTTAGTTGACGCTTTTTATAAATGTTTTTAAGTTTTTATTACGTTTTTGTCCTTTTTTCCAACACTTTTGATGCTTTTTTCACATGTTTTATGTTTGAAACTTTGGAAACCTTGCGTTTGTTAAAATGGTGCTAAATAAATAAAGTGGATTGGGTTGGATGTTTGTCAATAAACCTCATTTATAAGAAATTATCCCGAATGTTTGAGTTAGAAAAGCATAAATTAGGAATTTTTTGACTAAAATGAAAGGAAATTATGTTGATGAATAATCACAGACTGGAATATGTCAACTTTTACCCAACACTATTTCAAAACCCCTTACATTTTTTTCAAATGCTATAAAGTTGAATAAGACACCCCAAAATGACCCATCAAAATCGCCCCAAAGAGCGTTGGGTGGAATCAATCATGTTATTTTGGGTAATTACAATTGGGTAGTGAAGAAGAACATAGATATAGGAAAACGGGTCAATTTGACCCGAGGACATCATGAAGGTTAAATGCCTGGCAGCACTTCCACAGACATGCCAAACATACAAAACTATATAAGATTCTGCTATCTGGGAAATCCTGAGGCAAAGTGGTTCTAACTTGCAGTTTAATAGTGATAACAACCTGTTTGAATCATTGCAGTGGATCTGGATCTCACACACACATACAGCTGTTTTCAGAGAAAAAGCTGTGATAAAGCCACTGTCCTCTGCCTGAGCAGCTGCAAACGGAAGACAGACACAGTAAGAGACTAGCTGGGGAAATCATAGCAGCATTTAGCAGCTGAAGATACAGCAATTTCCCTCAGGAGCTGGTTAAGACCAAAACCAGAGCTAAAAGTACAGAATGGTGCTCAGCAACAAAGCATGTAGTCACACATTCATGTTCACTACAAGACCTTTACTGGCAGATTACAGGTCTGCCAGTGGGTATGCAGCTTCTTCAACTAGCACGAAGTTGATACTTATAATAATTATTTTACCAAGTAGTAGTAAACCTAGTCCTGTATTGACAGACCTTCCTCCACAGCGTTGCGGTGGAAGGTTTGCTTAGTCAATACAGCTTTCCTGGATGGGAGAAAAATGTGCTCTGGTTTATTGGCATTTCTTTAAACCAATCACAGTCGTCCTAACAATAACCCCAGACGTTTTTGATTGGCAACTACCTGATTGATCATCTAATAATGTCCCAGAATCCCACATTTCCTAACAGGTCTCACAGGTCTGTTCAGTATTTGACACTTTAATTGTGGGTTAGGGTTTGGGATAAGGGTTTTACACACTCGCCTGTTAAAAACTAAAGAAAACTACCCTGATTGAGTCCGTGTGTTCAACATATTTCCAAATACATAATGACAAAAAGGTCTACTGTCGAATAAAACTCCTGTGATATTTAAGGCTCTGAAATTACATCAAATCCCATTTTTAACGAGCCGTTCCCTGCTACCCAGTATGTTGATGTCTCAAAAGATTTTTGATTGGATCACTCTTGGACACAAAATTGAAGAAGCATAATTGCCAACAAGCTACAGTGATATCTTGGGCCCATCCAAACTGCAGGTCCAACAAGGTTCTTCTGCCCCCAAAGAGAGCTAGACGACTCAAACAAGCAGCCAGCGAGGTCTGGGGACGTTCGGGCAGCCGTCAGCAGACTCTGTCAGGTGCGACATGTTCACCCCCCTCCAGCTAGAGAAGGTGCTCATCAGCAGCCTCCCAGCATGTAAATGCTTCAGGAGTGAGCCTGGCCGACCTGGAGACTTCTTGGCAATGGGTATTTTTAGCCACCCTAATCAGGAAGCTTATTATTTCTTGGGTTCACAGGAACTTTGAACTGCAGACTGTCCTGGACTAAAAGATTCATGAAGGAGAGGCTTTCGGGGGACCACCTCCAGGCTGGAGAGGTCAGAGGTTGCTGTTATCCCTGCGGCAACCACAGAAAAACAAATGATATGTGTTAAGGGTGCATTGCTTTTACATTTATTGTATATGTCTGATGTAGCGTGTTAAGGGTGTAAGTGATTTATAAATGGCAGGAGGCATGCTGACTTAAACTGCCAGGTGGAGATTTATGGGATTTGATTTATTTTCCAATTAAAAAAATATTAGCAGTGCAAAGTAACCAGGCTAATGTCACTTCATGTTTTCGAGTGTAATTGGTCAAGCTATTGAGGATCCAAAGAATAAAGTGATATTTTTTAATTTAAAGGCAAAGATTAAAAAGTTTCCTTGGCATTGAGGAACCTATTTGAAAATCCATGTAATTACTATGAATGTATCATAGTTAGACTTTATAGATGCACTTGTAAATCTCTGGACCTTATTAGATTGTGACTGTATACCATGGCTATAGGAAAAGAAAGCCTTTTGTATATAAAATGCAATCTAGCTGAGGCCAGCTGGTGAGGGAAGCATGTAGATTACAGGGTGAATTGCCTGCATCGAGCTGTTCCATTTGAATTGGCAATGTGCTTTCCCCATTTGACTCATACAGAGACCATTTTTGCTCAGATAGAGCAAAGACAGATTCCATCAGGTCCTTATCTGTTACAAGTTGCATTGCATGCAACTGGATTCAATGGGTACCAATAATGGTGTTATTTTTTAAACATTAGGATACCTGGGTTTTCTGCACTGGTCAGCAGTGGGCTATATGAGTATGAGAAAGGCGTATAAAACATGCCCAGCTTCCTTCTCCTCCCTGCTGTCCGAAACCATGAATGGTATATTATTCCTATCATTTTTCTGACTTTCTGGAGGAAAAAGTAATTTTATCTTGTAAAGAGATGTATTTTTTTTCAGCCCCCCCCCTACCTTGTCCCCCGAGTGGTGTATATTGTTCTGGGATGAAGAAGTCTTCCAGCTGCATTGATACATCATCGCAGCCAAGTGCAATCACTGTCTGCAAGACTGTCAGCAGAGACCAATTTGGGCCATATACCCTCTGACCATGACATTTAAGAAATATTAATCCCACTCTAAGCCTTCGAAAAGAATTAACTCGGCTACAAAAAAAGACTATCATCGGAGCAGTTCAGAGGGCCGGCGGTGCGTGTGGTCTGCCGTCCTCTGGTGTTGATCAATAGGAGAGAAAGTGTTTGACAGCATTTGTGCGAGTCGGCTGATTCTTTTGTTGTACAAGCGGATGATGCCAGCAGAAGCGTCTCTCTCCCTGATGCAGATATGCCTAACATTTGAATTGGATGACGGACTGAGTGTTGAGTGAGAAGCTCTGAGTAACCACTTAGGGAGCTGTCAATCACACGACTGACATTGCTGTTTTCTGCGCAGTGATGAAGTGCGTTTGAGAAGGCGGGAAACCGCACGGACTGCAAACGACATCGAAGGTGCTGCCTTCAAAGGAGAGCATCCCAGCAGCTAAGCTTTCATCAATCCAGCGAGGAACAACTCTCTTCCCTCAACACAATTCATGTGGAGCCAAAGCATTTGGATAATAGCCATGTCTCCACTATGATAGAGACTGAAAGGATGAAGGCTTTTTGCCCATTAAGGCCGCAGCAACACTCACAGATACACTTTTGCAGGTTATTAGTGGGCTTTAGCAAAAAAAAAGCACTCAACAACATGACAGGAGACATTTCACTGAGACACAAACATGCATCCCACCATCACACAGAGCTTGACAGGTAGTCTAGGCAGGAACCGACTGATCATCGCTGCTATAAACTAAAAGCCTCACAAAAAGGAAGTGCTTGACAATTTCTAATATTTTCTCTTTACATTTCAAAACTGTGTACGTATCAGGTTGAACAATGTGTGCATTTGTTTCCTTCCTCAGGATAAGACCAGTGAAACTTGCTTTAGGTAAAGTCCCTTTGATTGGTTAAGACACCTTGCATGCTCCGTTTGCAGCGGAACAGAATGAGCCGCAGACTCCATCTCATTTACATTTCCTTTTTTATAACGCGTTCGGTTACAGAGAGAGCAGAGAGGAGAAGGGAGGAAGGAGGGGAAAACAGACAAGAAAAAAGAAACACTGTGTTTCAATGCCAAGGTGCCTGGGCCTCTTTTTAAGCAGTAAATGTTCTGACGGGGGAAGAAGAGAAAGCGATAATGAGAGCCAAACTCCTTTCCAAGACAGCAGCATTGTTTTAATTGTTCAGGCCGGGGAAGCGAGGGAGAAAGAAGCCGAGTTGGTTTTCTCAGAGCCAATGTTAAAAAATAGAACAACCTGGCTTTTTCCCGGCAATGTGTTGGAGCAATTATATACAAACCCTGTAATTATGCATATCTTTTGGAAACATGTAAAAGCTGTATGGAAATGAGACTGGGCTGCTTAAGCTGCACACACGGCGCCCCCCACGGATGTGCATTGTTTGATATTTTAGGCTGCTTTGGCAAAGTAATGGGGAGTTTAAGGCACGTTGCTTTTCTGTTGTATTTGCAGTGCAGCCATGGAGGTCAGTGTGGACACTAGCTGGTGGGCAAAATGAAGCAAAAACATATCCTGAATCAGTGATCCGCCCCCCCCCCACCACCACCATTCTCTTACCTCCTCCACAGATCCACTCCTCTCTCCTTCCTCCTCTCTCCTTCTCCTCGCCTGTCTCTGCATGTAGGTCCCACCTTTAATTAAGTCTGCTGGGGGTTTAAAGTGTTGAATCTTGTTTAAAGCGCATATCAGCACATTTAAAAGGACTATGAAAGTGTGCATGGTAATCAGAACATCCGTAGATGTTTGGGTACGAGCGTTGGCCACTGAGAGTCTGATTCCACACTTGATTCCCTCCCAGTTGTTTTTTTTCTCTGCGTGTGTTGCTGAGGGGAGGGAGAGGATGTGATTATTGCAACTGTCATCCAGTATGTTTCTATTGTACAGACTCAAGGCTCCTACTGCTCAAAACCACCACCAGTTAATCTTATCACAGTAAAATTCAATTACTTTTATCAAGGTTATTTCATAGGCTACAAATGTAGCCTGGGTAGACTTGATTCTGCTGGCCATTGTGTGCTTCTGCGTGTGCTTCTGTTCCAATAATTGAGCTCGGCTTTTACCCGCAAATTCTGTGTCCCGAGCAGCAACAATGCAACATGTAACAGCTCTATGGGAAACCAATAATGGGGGCATTACTGCAGTTCACCTCGGGCCGAGCACCTGTTACTGCGTCTCCATTCGGTGCTTACACTGACATTTAAAATGGGCATTTTTTCGGCATTGATAACAGGTTAGTGGCAGGGCTGCAAGCCAGGAGTCTGATGAAGGCTATTTAAATGCTTGCAAAGTGGTGAGATTAAAATCGAATAAGAGCAGCTTTTTCCCTCCCTTTTTCTGCTTGACTTATCTGGATTGGTTCCCCCAGACCATCGCCGCAGTGGATTCTGGGTGACTCCCACTGCCCAACACACCAATTACCCCTGGATGTTTTTTTTCTGTGTGAAGCAGGATAATTGTGTAATTATCTGGGTGAAATGGGAAGCCGAATGTGTTAAAGTGGGATTTTTTTAAGCCGCTGTGAAGAGTGGAGTTTGCAGGGTGGGATTGTGCTGCTAGTGATGCTGCAGCACCTCCTGCGCACAAAAGAAATAAATAAATAGATATGGCCAAAAAGGTATGGAGCGAAGCGAGTGACCTGGGACACCTAACAGCTGCGAGAGTCCAAAACTTGTGGGGTGCGTTACAGACACTGCGTCCAGGTTTTACACAGTCTATGGAGGCGCCACTTGTTTTAATTACAGGATCATTTCCCATTTTCATCTTCAGTTTCACTCATTTGGTGACTTTACTTAGAACGCGCAGAAAACATTGTCCCTGGTGAGTTATTGTGTGTGCACTTGCTTTAATGTTATTGCAAAACATGATTTGTAAGAAAAGCAAAAACTCTGGATATGTACACTGGCAATGTCAAGTTACAAGTTATACAAGTTACAACCCCCCCAGTTATCAAAACTGGCCAGTGCAATCCACCCCAAAATCCTATTATAATTTCCTTTACATAAACAAATCCATTGGCCCCATAAATTCATGGCACCCCTCCCCCCTGATCCCCACAGGGTTGGGGTTAGTTTGCTGAAACACTTTGATTGAGGTTCAGATTAAAGTTGCTTAAAGAAAGCCATGTTACCCTAAATTATGCTTTAGGGTAGGGCAGGGCAATATATCGATGTTGTATTTTGTGAAAGCACCAATAGTCAACCATGTAATATCGTCGCAATATCAACATTGAGGTATTTGGTCAAGAATATCATGATATTTGATTTTCTCTACATCACCCAGCCGTACTTTAGGGTATCAGCGGTTTTCATAGGAAATCAAGCTAAAACATAGCAATATATATACGGTAAGAGTTATGGTTAACTTAAGACAACATACAAGACCATGAAAGGCTGCAAAGGTGTGTTTTATTGCATATGAGCTCAGATTTGTAATTCTGAGAGGAAGACACAAAACTACATCCACCTTTGGATTGTGCTTAATAAATATGTACATAACTTTAACTGCAAAACCTTGAAATCAAACAGAATTTATTGATAAAAAATTAATATGTCTGATGTAATGCTGTATATTCTTGCACATACTGTATATAAAGGCCACATTGCAACATGGCAGTATGTAGCGGTCCAAAATTGGCAGCACACAGGCCACCCCAGCTCTGTAGCCTTAATTGATATTAAAAAAAAAAAAAAAAAAAAAGATTGAACAAAATCATTGGAAAGCCATGAAGGTATTTCTTCCCCCAAATAACACATTGCATTGACCCTAATCCAAATCCACTCAGAAACCAAGCAATTTCTCACTGCCAGTCTCCAGACCCCAGCAAGAGCCGTGGCTGCAAGCGGGCGGTAAACACTCACTTGTGAAACAGGAGGAGTGGGGAGGGACATAAATGAAAATTCAAGGAATGGGAACATAATATATGTTGTCTGCTTTCAGCGGTTGTTAGAAAATAAATTGCTTTGGAAAGTAGAAATGTTTACCTCAATTGAGAGCCATTTTATGTTCTTGACAGGAAATTATTTCACAGCTTCTCAAGCAGTCGCTCTTTCCAATGGTTATGTTTCCTTAACCCCACCAAATAACATTGGCCCTCACATTCAGCTAGAGTACAAATAGCCTACTTTGCCTGTGTTTGGAGGACTTTCTCAATCGGTTCCTCAACTAATTTCTCTCCTCTATGGTGCAGCTGGGGGAACAGAATAGAAGAAAAATAGTACATTGGTGTCCCTGTAGCTCCAGTATCTGGAGTGAATTTTTATGAAAACAATGATAAGATCAGACATGGACTACCACAGCAAGCACTGAGCAGAAATCAGGTAATGGCACATTGAAAAGCCAAAGACTTTGTCAAATACATCACAGCAGTTGAATAGAGACTGTCCTCATCAGAAGAAAATGACGGCATTGTTCACTTTTTTAATGAATGCAACTTCTTGTGATTGTGAAGGTGTTTGGGCGTATTCATTCTTTGACTTTGACAGTTGTGGCCATGACTTGCATCTTGTCTGTTGATTTGTGAATAGGAGAAGGGAATTGGTTAGTTGGAAGGTATTAGGGGTTGTCACTCCCCGTTGTCAGGGGAGTGCAGATATGAGTCGTTCATGCGTCACTTTGCAACAAGAGAGACTTCTGTAATGTCAACACAGTAAAAATGAACCTACTTAATAGGGATGAACGAGTACAGCATTATCTGTATCTGTATCTGTTTACCACATGAATTATCTGTATCCGTATCTGTACTCGGACTGGGCCGGGCCTAACCTGGAAGTGGGTCGGGTTGTCTTGAAATAGGCGGGGCTTTGACCGGTATGTTATTTTAAGCATGCAATTGATATGGGTTGATCAGAAATTGTTATATTTATTGCTGATTAGAAAACTATATACATGACATCATCGAGCTTCAGATCAATGGTTTTCACGGTAACAAACCTAAAACTATATACAGAACACGTTTTGCAACAATGACTACAACACATGCGATTGGAATTATGAAGTAAAATGTAATGAACAAGAGTTTTCGTACTCAATATAACTTTCTTTTTTTTAACTTCACATTTTTTTTTATATTCAGTGTGATTTTTGTTTTAGTTTTTTTTGATTTCCACACCAGGTATGTGTGAGTGTGTGTGTGAGTAAGAGAGAGACAGAGAGAGAGAGGGAAAAAGAGAGAGGGGGCGGGGTGGGCAGATGCTGTTTCTCAGATCTGCATTGACTTTAATGAAGCCAGCTTACGAAAAAAAAAAAAAAAGATCTCCGACAGCAGAGACGCAACTTGAGTCGCATTTAAACCAAGCGGCATGTCTGAAACCCCACATTTACCAGACATTTACTGGTAAAGTAAGTACTACAAACCAAAGTAAAAAACAAACCTGAAGCTGAGGAAACCCTAAACGTTAAAGGAAAAGACCCGCTGACCTGATTGACTGAGAGTGAGAGAGAGAGAGAGCGCTGTTCTCCGTGTTCTGTGTGTCTGTGAGTGAGCCAAGTCGCGGTCAGCTGAGGAGTTTTATTCAATCCGAGTACAGATATTGACTCGTATTACTCGAATAATACTTGTACTCGGCGAAAGTGCTTTATCTGTACCGGATACTCGTTTCAGCCGAATACTCGGCTAATCCCTACTACTTAACCAAGTTGGTTCACTGCTGGCTACAAGTTAGCATCAAACACAACAAAGGCTGTCAGTTGAATGGTGTTTAGAGCTAAAGTTAGCAATCAGACAGTCATAGTTAGCTAATGTGTTTCTGAAAAAGTTTATTATTTCATGGATTTCACTAATTCACATGTTATGCCGTAAACCGTATAAATCTGGGCATGCTCATCACACATCTGCCCTTGACTCACATCTGCACTCGACCAGAGCCAGACTTACTCGACTGTAATAATAATAATACATTTTATTTAACAGCGCCTTTCTAACACTCAAGGACGCTTTACAGACAATAAAAGACAGGGAA
>NC_048429.1:16615762-16624652 GCF_013103735.1 Etheostoma cragini
GAAGAGAGAAGCTATTGATTTTGGATAGGGTGGATTTGGTGGCTACGAGAAGGAGTTCGGTTTTATCACTGTTTAGTTAACTGTCACTGTCATCGGTTATGACGCGTTACGCCGTAAACCGTTTAAATCTGAGCATGCGCACCTCACATCTACACTCGGCTCACATCGGGAGTGACAGGGGCTATTACTTGCTTGGGCTTGTCATGGTTGTAGTTTCAGTTGTAGTTTTTCCTGTTTCATGTGTTAATTAATTCCATGTTTTCTTGTTGTTAACTGTCTCATGTGTTCCTGAATACTCTGTGTTCCATCTTTGTGTATGTTTTCATGCTCCAGTTTTCTGTTTTACTTTGTAGTGTCTGTGTCTACTGTGTCATGTCTTATTTGACTTCCTGTCTGGTGTGTTTTCCCGCCTCTGTGATTGTCTGCCCTGTTCCACCTGTTTATCAGCCCCCATGTCACTCCCTGTGTTACTCCTCTGGACGCCTTCTGTTTGTAAGCCTTTCGATTTAAATAAATCTTTTAACTCTGCCTTGTCATCGCTACACTCTTTGCATTTTGGGTCCAAGCCTGCTATTCCTGACAGGGTTGGGAGCAACACTGTAGCAACCAAAGAGAGAGACTCATGATTTCAATGGGTTGTTGCAGTAGCTCAGTCCGTAGGAAGTTGGGTTTGAAACTGGAGGGTTTCAGGTTCAATTCGCCATACGGATCAAAGTATGGTGGTGCAATTGTAGCTGGAGAGGTTGGGTTCACCTCGTGGGCACTGCCAAGGTGCTCTTGAGCAAGGTACCAAACCCCCAACTGCTCAGGGGCAACTTTCTAAGGGCAGCCTCTGACATCTCTCCATTAGTGCATGTATAGGTACTGAGCATGTGTGTGTAGTTCAGTAATGTGTGTAATAAGTACAGAGTGAAAACATTGTAATTTCCCCTTGCAGGATTAATAAAGTACACAATATTATTATTATTAAAACATTAATTGTGATTAACATTAATTACATTAACATTGATGAATTAAATATTATTTAAACTTTCTTAAATCATGATATCAAATGGTCCCTGATAACAAAAGTAGAAGAGAAAGTAAAATGTCTCACGTGACAAGGTCCCGTCATGGTTGCTACCAGTGCTCCGACACTATCTGGAGACTAAAACAAAGCTGTGTCACTGGCTCCTTGAAGTGGGACAGTTGTCGGCACAACACCGGCAGAGCATGGTTTTTCCGCCGGAATCGCCTCTGAGGCCACTCGTCCTCATTTGCTCATCATGCTTGGTTGTCTTGCACATCTCCATCTCTTATTGGTTAAAAACAATGTCCATTACATGAGTTCAGGTGCTGGTAATTTGGTGATTATTATTGAAGTTGACAGGGAAAAGCCATACTTAAAAGATGCAATTAAAACCATGCAAGATTAAAACATGGATACGTATATAAATGTAGCTTGTTGTTACCAGTGTATTGCTGTGTGTACTCTGTCCATAGCGACCTATTATTGTTTTATATATACCAGAGAAAAAATATGAATAGTTCCGTGCAAACTGACATTTTCCCTGATTCTTTTGTTTGTGCTGTTCTCACCTCTGTTAAAGATTTCAGAACTAATCATAGCACAGAACCAGCTCTCATAAAAAGTAACTATTGACCTCAAAATAAACACTGACGCAAAGAAAATTTAAATTTTTGTACTGCTTGATCCCACTGCTGCTTTTGATACGATTGACCTTGATATTTTAATTAAAAGGCTCCACGTCTCCGTTGGCTTAGCCAGCCCTTTTCTTAACTAGCTTTCATCATGCTTGAAGGGCGGGAGTATTTTTAATAGGTAGTTTTAAATCTACAGAAAGAAAAATCTTCTCTGGGGTTCCACAGCGGTTAGTTCTTGGGCCACTGCTCTTCAATTTGTATTTTCTCCTGCTTGGTAATATCAAAGATAATCCAGTCATATGCCAATGACATAAGCCACAATCAACAACCTGATCAACTCTATGTGAAGGAGATGTGTTGAACTCTGTGAGGCAAATGGTGGTTCCACCAGATACTGACTGCTTTTTGGACTCGCCCCAATACAGTATAACTGCACATTTGAGTGCTGTTGCCAAGCTATGGCACACCTGTGTAATAACCATGCTGTGTCAGCATGTTGACATGCTACACCTGTGAGGTGGATGGATAATCTCTGCAAAGGAGAAGTGCTTATTAACACAGATTTAGACCGATTTGTGAACACTATTTGAGAAAAATAAAGCCTTTTTTGCAAATAGAAAAAGTCTTAGATCAGCTCAGAAAAAATGGGGGCAGAAACAAGTGTTGCATTTAGAATTTTGGACAGTTTGTGACTGCATATATATTAGGGGTATCTATGTTAGGGTCAGGTACCAAACCGTGTATGTTTACCGGTACCGACCGAATCACGTCAGTACTACTGAGTATCGGTTGACATAAAATCAAACAGTGCCAAACTTCAGTACCTGAGAGTAAGTGCAAGCACCGAATTACGTCGGCTCTGCAGTTGAAGTCGATGTTGAAGTCACAGAGAGTCAAAGCGATGCCGGTGAAGTGGTTCCAAGTGTGGTTACAGTATTTCAAAACTTCATGCAGACACCTTTCACTGTGATATGAGATTAATAGAGAGAAAAGAGCAGTCATGGTGCTGTTACTCTTCCTCTGAGACGAGCAGGCACAACGGTTGTTTCTATGCCCTGGGGACTGACTAACAGGCTGAAGTTTTACGGCAAGGCAACTTTATTTCTACAGCACCTTTCAGCAACAAGGTAACTCAAAGTGATTTACATAAAACATAAAAAAAGCGAAAAACGGTCATGATGAAAATAATTCAGGCTAAAATAGAATAATATACAAATACATGAATAAAGTTACAGTGAGTAAGACATTAATAATTATTTTATAACTATTTTTATGTAATTGGGCTTCAGTTTCTGTGTAGCTGCTTTCTGGAGTGAACTGCCTGATGACCTCCATTACAGCTATGTCTGAATTCAAAAGCAAACTAAAAACTATTTTCTCTTAGGTATTTGTTTAAGTACAGTGTGCGTGTGTGTGTGTGTGTGTGTGTGTGTGTGTGTGTGTGTGTGTGTCTGTGAGAGAGAGAATTTATTTGAAGCTTGTACGATCTTTTTTGATTTTGTTGATTGTCTTGTTGTGTTTATTGTATTCTTGTTCCTCTTTATTGTTGTCATTTGTTCTGATGTGTATGCAGCTTGGCAACACTAGTCAGATGTGTGCATTTCTAACCTGTTCTTCTTCTGTGGTACCATGGCTACAGTGTTAGATTGCCCTCCATTGACCATGAAAAATAACTAGTAATTAGATGTACATTTATTTGTAGTTTGCTTAATTATTTAAGTTAATTAATAAGTAGCCTACTCTGTTATAACCTACTTACTTATTACATAATTTTAACCTCTCTACTAGAACGGCAGACCTGGGAATAAAGTGTTTGCAATCATGCCAGCTATTTATTATCTCATTATTGTTGTTTGATTTTGGGTTAAAGGATTAGAAACGGCTAAATAAGTCATATTTAAGGATGCAACAGCTGCTCAAAGATCTGCTCTGGTATTACTTGGCATTTACTTGACATTTTGATGCTACACCAAGAAGAACAGGAACAATTAAAAATACATTTTCCAGGAAGTAAGATTAATGGAATGTATTTATATTTGACATGCTTTGGTAAATCTGTGTTATTTTATAAAGCTTAAGTTAACCAGGTGAAAAGTCCTTCCTCTTATTATGGTGGCTTTAACAATGAAGTTGGAATCTTTTCACAGCTTTTATATTGTTGGAGTTAAGATGCTGAGCGTTGAACACACAGTCAAAACATACGTGAAATGGTGGCTTTCCAAGCACAGAGCTTCAAGACTGCAGGTTATGTTGGAGATTATAGAGATCAACCGGTGTAAAAGCACCGCCTACTGACCAATCATTACTCAGCGTTACCGTTCCTAGAAGATCCGCTGGAGCTCGGTGCGTGGAGAGAGAGAGGTAATCTTATAAATGGTAAAACATTCAGAGACAAACAACCCCGTTAACATTACCCAATGGGTATTGTTATGAAAAGATATCGATTTTTAGTGGAGGGAATTATTTATAGGCTATATGTGTTTTACGATGCAAAAGAGTACTTATAATTGAAATGGAGTCTGGTGATACCCACCAGACGCCATTTCGTCCTTAAATTAAAAAATATAAAAACATTTAAATGTTGGCATAGTGAATTTAGCCTATGTGATTTTGCATAGGCTATATGTCACATTCTGGAGCCGTGTGTTGCCAAAGCACGCATTTGAATTATGTTTTAATATATTTATTTGCTCTCATGATGACTAACCACTGCCAGGGTAGCAACTGAAATAAAAGGCTAAAGCAACGGCAGTTCATGGAAAGTGTAATTATCATCAGATCTTGGTCCTGACTGATGGGGAACTGATATTGCTAAGCGTTGTGATTTATGTATTTACAGCGTCGTTTTTTTCTGACCGCTTTTCTTCCGATTTTAGAAAGCACAACTGTATTGTGTTTGCTTGTTAAACTGTGTCTGTGTTCTTCATGTTTGTGTAGAATTCTAGTTTGGTCATCTTATGTAAAATACGCGGCTCTGGTAGATGTTTCTGATTGGTCGTGCTGTCCAAGCACTGCCTCTTTTATGTGAACACGCTCCGCTGGATTGGGAAACCCTGGGTTGATTGAACTAGTTGTTAACCACCGTTGGGACACAGCTTTTGCAAGACTGCGCTTGTTAGGTTAGGGGAAGCCGGGAAACTGAAACATGGCACTTTGATCTGGAATCGTAGTACAGGCATCTACACTGCCGGTGGAGGACAAATAAATACAGTTATGATGGTGGAACAGAAATTTCAAGTTAAATGATTTCATTGCAACCCTTATCTCTAACAAGGTGCCTGTAGCTAAAAGCTACACACAGATACAAGGGTTCCTCACTTTGTTTGAATAAAGCCCTGTGAACTTTAGTTGCACCGATTATGAACAGAATACTGGAACAATAGTAGCTGACAGCATTAAATCCTACAGTGCAACCATTGACTTTATTACATTTCTGCTTTTAAAGAAGGGTAACAGTGGCCCTCAGACTACAAATGTTGCTTTACAATTAAACCAATTTCCCAAATGACCTATTACCATGACAACTCATTAAATCAGAGTGAGATGTGTATGAAAGCTGTTGAACGAGTTTATGTCCACGCCCGGATAACCTATCGATTGTGCGGGGACCATAGTGCTATTTGGCCAAATTATGGCAAAAACCAGCATTTGCAGCTGCAGAACCTGAATAGTCTGCAGCGCCGCTTGCTCCAGAGAGGAGGCTAGAATGAGCAGGTCGTCCAAATAAAAAGGACTCTGATGCCCCTCTTCTGTAGCGGCTGGAGCGCCGTGTCCATGCACTTGGAAGACGTGTGAGGGGGTAGTGAGTAGCGTACTGTGATGGGGTGGCAGGAGAAGGAGGACCAAGATGCAGGTTGGCGGGCAAACACAGGCTCATTTATTGGAAACAAAAGAGCAAACCACATGGGCAAAAAACAGTCTGCCAAAAGGTCACAGGGAGAACTGGGAAGGCCAAATCCATGGAACAAGGGATCACAAGGGATAACTGGACTGGAACGCTCACAGCAACAGGCTGACAGGACACAACGGAGGGACGCACAAACTGGAATGATCTAACAAGAAGCAGAGGAAACACCGGGGTAAAATACAAGAGGTAATGAGGTAATGAGGAACAGGTGAGACATCAGGTGAAACACATTAGGGTGGGGCTGGACAATCAGACAAACAAAGCAAAGCTAGACAAGACAAGACCAGACAGGAAGCTGACTAAAAAATAAAACAGGAAACAGAACATACACAAGCATGGAAACACAAGACAGAATCTACAACACCAGACTAATGGGAAAACCGGGACAAAAACACAGGGAAGGCCAAACAGGAAAAATACCCCAACAAAAACCCCAAACCATAACAGCGTACAATCAACCACGTCCCCAACTGGAAAACTGGAACTGGAAAACGGGCCCCATGGAAGGAGAACCGCGGGGGTTTCCTGTGCCCGGGAAATGATTTGGACGTGAAAGTAAGTCTCTTTCAGATCCACTGACGTAAACCATTCGTGGTGGCACACACATTCCAACACGTGCCTGATGGTGAGCATGTGGAAAAAGGGCGCTCCATAATGTATCGATTGAACTGTGACAGGTCAAGGATGGGACGCAGTCCCCCCAACTCCTTTGGGGGGAGAAAGTAGCGAGAGTAAAAAAGCCCTCCTTCTCCTCCACTGGAGGGACGCGGGAAATGGCTCCGTTTGTCAGCAGCCCGTCTAGCTCTGACGTCATTGCGTCTGACAGTGCTAGAGATGATACATACGCCTCCAACACACCCGCGAAAGGAGAAATGTGTGAAAGGAGGATGTGTGTCAAGCCAATACATGCTGCGCTGCACTCTGTCTCAGTGTTGTTCACCGGCATGGCTAGCGGGGAGCGCAGAGTTCACCCCGTCGCTGTGCGGCACAATCACACGTCTCGCCCAGCCCGTGGTAGGGCTTTTTGAAAAGCGCAGTGGCCGGTCACCGCCATGTGGGGCGGGAGCGGCCACTGGGTTAATGTGTTGATTGAGCGGCGTCATCCACAATGGGTGGGCGCACTTCCCGCTGCCGGCATAACGAGGAGGCCGTGGCGCTCCGTGTGCGGCAGCGAATACCTGTGTGCTTGTGTGGGGAACGACATGACATATGACGACATGTCATATCAGCGCGTTGTTCAGAGCAAACAAGGGCTGTTTGGTTGAGGGTAAAAAACGGCTGTTAACATGGTAGGGAGTGGCCCTCTAACATGCCGTTGTGTTTCCAACTCTCAGCCAAACAGGGACAGACGGTCCCCGCGTCCCGTCGTCGCCACCGTTGTTGCTGCTTGCTGGGTGGCTCGGGAGGCAGATTGGACCAGTCGGGGCCACTCTTATGGTCCTTCAACCTTGTCGCTGCGGAGAGTGACCGGGCCGAAAAGCCTGTCTGGAGTTAAAGGGCCGTACAGACGCCTAACTAGTGTCTAACTGCTGCGGGCAGCTGAGGCATGTGGAACCAGGTGTTTTGCTAGGCCAGTCTGCCAAGCCATGACCCTGGACAGCGCCACCGTGGGCGCCTTGATCCGGGGGAGGATGGCGGTGGGCTACGCCGTTCGTGCTGGACGCAAGGGCGGGAATGAAAATCTTCACGACTGCGCATGCGCAAAGGGATAAACCCAATTGCGTAGCCCTTAGAGGGCGAAGCCTATACGAAATAGAACTGTAGGTCTTAGCATTCTAGTCTCCCATCTGTGTGTTTGCTACAAAACCTTTCCTCGGTTCTTTACTGAAACCCTTACTGGCCTTAACAATGGCAAAGAAAATCTTACTGTGATAAAAAAAACTAATGTGTTAGATGTGGCTTGTTGTCTTAGAGTCTTTGAGTCATTCTTTTTTATGAGTAGTAATATAAATAAACCCGACGAGACATCATTTGATTAGGCTATACATTCTGATTTAAAACTTCCCTAGGAAGTTTTTTCAGGCACATTACAATGTGGTAGTTTTGAAGCTCAGGAGTAGCAGCAATAATCATGATTGAATAGTGATGACAACTGTCATAAAGCTATGGTTGTCTGATCAAGTTAGTTCACCAAGACTAACGACTGCAGCAACACAGAAGAATTGACGATGACTAATTAGCAAATCCATAATGTTTCTCTCCTCTTAAGTATCTCCCTTCAGGCTGTTTTGAATCGTTATGCAAATGGTGTTGTCAAATGTCAATTAACGTGAGCAGAAATCCTGAGATTTATTATTTTGAAGAGTTGTGTGCAGGAAGAAAGTTTCTTCTCCAACTCGTTAAAACTGTGTCAGTGACAAAGGTGGCAAAGGGGGTGTAAACTAGCATTTAGCTGCAAAAATAAAACAGCCCTGCTGTTTAGATGTTGTCACTGACCAGTAGAGGCTGCAGTGATAAGCAAAACACATGCAATTACTATGACAAATAGGAGAATGTTTGTGTGTTACAAAGGACTAGGCCTAAGGCTGAATCTCATTTCTCTATCTTCCCCTTAGTTTTGCATGTTCACGTGAGAGTAAGGGCTGTCCAATACTCATTTCGATCAAGGGGTATGGCTAAGGGCAAAGGGTAGATGCCCCTTATTTTTAAGCCAAGCCGTGAGCTTACTTGAAAGTAAGGGGTACCCAGAATACACTGCACAGCCGGCAACAATGGCAACCATTTCCACCTGAGAGACCCATAAGTATATGTAAGTTTTTTTGGCTTAAATAATTGATGAAAAAAAAAACACTCTTGTTGTGTGGTCTACACAGTATATTTTCAACCATGTTCTTAATTGAAACGTTTTTAAAAATCGCTACCTTGCTATGCTAACAATAAACGCTAATGTTAACGTTACATTGCTGATTTGGTGTCCCGCATTTCTCTGCCTTGAATGGACTCCATGCATATCTACAGTTTATCCATTATCAGAGAATTTAGTTTGATATACAAGTGCACAACACTACTTGCTTTGGAGACATTGTTACGTGCTTTATATATACCGTCCTGTAGCACACAGGAGACAGGAAGACACAACGCACCTGGTCCGCTTTATACTATATACACTCACCGGCCACTTTATTAGGTACCCCATGCTAGTAACGGGTTGGACCCCCTTTTGCCTTCAGAACTGCCTCAATTCTTCGTGGCATAGAGTCAACAAGGTGCTGGAAGCATTCCTCAGGGAGTTTGGTCAATATTGACATGATGGCATCACATAGTTGCCGCAGATTTGTCGGCTGCACATCCATGATGCGAATCTCCCGTTCCACCACATCCCAAAGATGCTCTATTGGA
>NC_048429.1:16624752-16687056 GCF_013103735.1 Etheostoma cragini
GTTTTTATATACATTACACAAAAGGCAAAGAAAATAAAATCACTTTTACCTATTTCGGCCATACACGGTCATATTGACTGCTCGGATTTTCGCGGTATTGCTTTTAATCTTTCGCGCGGTTGAAGATGCATATTGGTTGCTTAGTTACTATCAGCGTCTCTGCCAAAGAAACGTCATAAGCGGTATTGAGTACCTAGTGTGGGCATCAGCGATGGGCCGAAGGTAAAGCCAGAGTCGGTAACGCTAGCTACCACCGTGAATACGGCGTGAATGGACTCCGTTCTGAAGAGCCGCCGGGCGCTCGCTCTGTGGAAGGAGCGGTACACAGAGCTAGATGGCCGGTGGCTGCCTACGTGTTTATACAACTGTATACATCCTCAAACTGGCTGGAATTGCACACATCCTCTCCAAGGAGTGCACCAGCAGTGACATTGTCCGGAGGAAGTTCAGGCAGCAACTAGCAGAGGAGCTGAGACACGAGTTTAGCGAGTTTAGCGAGGAGAAAAGGGAGCGGAGCACGGTCCAAGCAGCGCTAGCACGACGGCAGACACCAACACGGAGGCAGTGACAGCTTAGGTTAGGTTAGGTTATAAATGTTCAAAGAAGATACTTTTAGGTGTCATTTGCATGTTTTAAGTTATGTTGAATTAATTTACATACCATATTTTTCAGATGTGAATGAAATAATTACGTTTTACTATGCCGATATGAATAATTGAAACACCTGGCCAACTCAAGTGTATAATTAAACTCGTTAAACACGCTGAAAACGGGCGAATCCCAACAAAGCTAAAAGATGACGTCAGGATCTCAGAACCTGTAGCTTTGTCACCCCCCTGGCTGTATTAGGAGAACGTTCACGCCCCAACATTAACATACAGGCCACTGCTGGCAGGCTAGCGTTAGGTCAATCAGATGTCCGACTGAGAACGCTGCTTGTGTAGTTTGACGGGATTTACTAAGAAGAAAGTTTGGAATATTTTCCAGGATATTGACAATGAACCAGGGTCGTAAATGCAGTGTTCCAGGCTGTACAGGGAATGGAGACACTTATCCTAGTCTTCCCAAGGAAGCAACCACTCAACGTGCATGACAGATGTTTATAAGGAGATCCCTGTGAACTTTTCCCCCAAAGACAGTTTTCAAAACTTCGGAAAATTTCAAGCTGGATTTGCTAAACTGCGGTTGCTGTTCCGACTGTCTGGTCATCCCAACCACAAGCTGAAAGTATGATTTCGTCGCTAACAGTAACATTAGCAATGCTAACGTATCCTGTAGCTAGCATAGGCTGAATGTGTGTTGATCAACTGTAATGGCAAAGGGGCTAACGTTTCATTTTTCTAACTGTTCTATTCGAATAAATAGCCTGTGTTGTCATGTAGCTACATCTATAGTTCACGACGCATGTTTGTCCACTTTGTCAGGTTAATCTTTATTGTATTTCAGTAAGAAAGCTAACTGCAGCTGAGTAGAATCCTGATAGTTTGCTTGCTAGCTAAGCTGTAACGTTCCTCAGCTAGCTAGCTAGCTATCTCATCCCGTTTGCTTCGACAACAGAACTGGAAACGTTATCAATTCATATGATATCTAGTTAATCTCGTGAAAACGGTGTGTATATAGACTGCAATGTATTGATTTGCAGTTTTTTTTTTAAATTTCAGAATGCATCACAAGAACGACAACACACGAAAGATGCAGCTAGCCAAACAGATGCTCAGAGTGTGGCATCTCGGGGGACACAACTGACTCATATGGACAAATATATATACTTTAAGAGCTCACATATGAAGCAAAGGTAACCTTTCTAATTATTCCTACAGACCAGACGTCTTATGGTGTTTGTGTAGCATTGTGACTGGGTAGCATTTAGCAGAGCGGTGTTATCTAACAATGATACCATGATGAGTGAGTGACTTTTATCAAATATGTGAGCCATTCCCAACGTTAAATTGTACATTTTGGTGTTATTTCGTTTTTCTAAAGGTATCCTAACACAATACCTGCATTAATATTGCAATTAGGTATTTATCATGACAGATTATAGTATTTGGAATCTGGCGGTCAAAATGACCGCTCACGGCAGTTCTAGTAGTTATGGAATCCCGGCACTTCTAGTGTTAATGATGCTCGGTTTGAACTGCAGGAGATTCTCTTGACCATGTCTACATGCCTAAATGCACTGAGTTGCCGCCATGTGATTGGCTGCTTAGAAATTAAGTGTTAACGAGCAGTTGGACAGGTGTACCTAATAAAGTTGCCGGTGAGTGTATATAACATCCTGTATCACACAGGAGACACAATGACATCCGACACCTGGTCCACTTTATACTATATATACCATCCTGTGTGACACAGGAGACAGGAGGACACCCGGCACCTGTTCTACTTCATACTATATATAACGTCCTGTATCACACAGGAGAAAGGAGAAAAAAAATCCAGAAATAACAATGTATGATTTTATTACTATTTATTTGTATGATACAGCTGCAAATAAGTATTTGAACACATGTCTATAAAATACAATTCTGACCCTCAAAGACCTGTTAGTCTGCCTTCAAATCGTCCATCTCCACTCCATTTACTATCCTAAATTAGATGCATCTGTTTGAGGTTGTTAGCTGCATAAAGACACCTATCCACCCCATACAGTCAGTAAGAATCCAACTACTGACATGGCCAAGACCAAAGAGCTGTCCAAAGACTTGTTGAGTTATAAAAAGTTAAACTGTCTGAAGCAGCCGGGTTAGAAAATTATGCCTATCTCTGCCCCCATTTCCCCAATCTTTTCTCTGACTGTAAAGAACCACAGGTCAAGTCTGGCATTTAACAAAAGGGGTTTCCTGCTGTACAACAAAAGATGGTCTTCTGTCTCCTGTTCCCTAGGGTCTTAGTCTAGGCTAAGACAATACAATGCTGATTGGACTGTGTTGTTGTTAGAGTTTCACAGTTACACGACAGAACCTTTTGCTCTGCAACCAATAGTGACCCCCAAAGGTGCAGAAGGCAGGTTGTCATTGGACAGCAAAGATGTGTTGCATGTATTGCGAGATTTTGGGGAACAACCTCCTTCCCTCAGTTAGAGCATTGAAGATGGGTTGAGGGTGGGTCTTCCAACATGACAATGACCTGAAGCACACAGCCAGGATAACCAAGGGTTGGCTCTGGTAGAAGCATATCTAGGTTCTGCCGTGGCCTGGCCAGTCTCCAGACCTAAACCCAATAGAGAATCTTTGGAGGGAGCTCAAACTCCGTGTTTCTCAGCAACAGCCCAGAAACTTGACTGATCTAGAGAAGATCTGTGTGGAGGAGTGGGCCATAATACCTTCTGCAATGTCTGCAAACCTGGTTAAAAACTACAGGAAACGTTTGACCTCTGTAATTGCAAACAGAGGCTACTGTACCAAATATTAATATTGATTTTCTCAGGTGTTCAAATACTTGTTTGCAGCTGTATCATACAAATAAATAGTAAACAAATCATACATTGTGATTTCTGGATTTTGTCTCTCCCAGTGGACATGCACCTACTATGACAATTTCAGACCCCTGATCCCCCTGAGCTGATCCACTTTATACTATATATACCGTCCTGTATCACAGAGGAGAAAGGAGGACACCCGGCACCTGGTCCACCTCATACTATGTATCCTGTCCTGTATCACACAGGATACAAGAGGACACCCGGCAGCTGATCAACTTTACACTATATATATCGTCCTGAATCACACAGGGATGCAGGAGGAAACCCAACAGCTGATCCACCTCATACTATATATACCATCCTGTATCATACAGCGTCGCAGGAGGACACCCGCCAGCTGGTCCACTTTATACTCTGTATACTGTCTTGCATCACACAGGTATGCAGGAGGACAAACAGCAGCTGATCCACTTCATACTATATATACCGTCCTGTATCACACAGCGTCGCAGGAGGACACCCGGCAGCTGGTCCACTTTATACTCTATATACTGTCTTGCATCACACAGGTATGCAGGAGGACAAACATCAGATGAGCCACTTTATACTATACATACCGTCTTGTATCACACAGAGACACAGTAGGATACCTGGCAGCTGGTCAACTTGGACACCTGGTGGCTGGTCCACTTTATGCTATATATACCGCCCTGTATCACACAGGCACGCAGGAGGACACACAGCAGCTGATCCACTTTCGGGCTGAAAACGAGCAGAGGTTTCTTTAATAATGTGTTCATGTTGTAGCCATTCATTATTAAATTGGTACTGTATTTTTGTGATAATTTTTAACTAATTTTTGTTCATTTGTTTGTGTGTCTTTTTTGAGCTTTGTACATTTGAGGGCCTTTTTAATATGTTTGTGACATGCAAGTTATGGTTCTAATCGTTGATAATGGTTCTGTATTATAACAGATTTCATGTAATGTTTTTGCCTGTTATGTTTAATTTATTGGGCAATAAAGACAGAGTTTTGTTAACAAAGAGTTTTTCGGAACATCAATGGCATTCAAAACGGTGATAACTGAAACAGATGCACCACACCATGCAGTGTGTATACAAAAATGACCTGAGTACTTTAAAGATGAAAACATCTGCCTCTGCACCACCAAAGTGAACATAAAAGAACAAAATATATAAATGCAAAACCCACGCAATCGACATACACACTTGCAAACGGCATCTTGGAAGTTTGTTTAACCAGGTGATGTCTCATTTCATGGGGGGGATGCTTTCACCCCTAGCACTTACCCCTCAGTTTTGAGGGCCAACGGCTAGGGGTATGAAGAAGGGAGTAAGAGTTATGCAGATTTTGGTCTCCTAAGCTGTAAAAAGACCATTGTAGGACGTGTCTCACAGTAACCACCAATTTCCACTGGATGCATAATGGCTGGGGATCTGCTCCGGAACGGCGGCGGAGTCAACAGGTTTCCATTAAAGTCAATGTGTGTATTTCCACTGACTGCAGAACGGCTGCGTCCCAGCTCTGTCCCGGCTCTGTCCCAGCTATGTCCCAGCTCCAACAATTCCTAAACCCTCCGGAGCAGACACACAGAGCTTTAATTTTTCCAGACGCCGGAGAGGTCCGCAGTGCGCTCACACCTAACATATTTGATGTGGTTTAAACCCTGCTATTTTAGGGTAAGTTAATTTAGGCTGGTGTTAAGCTCTCATTCGGAACATGGTGCAGACCAAACAAATCAACCCATTCTCAATCTTAACTTGAGAACTAAAACACTGACTGTTGGTCAGTGTCTCTCAGCATCTGATACCGACGCAAAAATCCCCCTTTACTATCTGCATGGAATGCACCAGGCATTGACTGCGGCATTAAGACAGACAACAGTAGAGAGTAGTATGAAAGACCAAAAAGGTCGGTTGGGGTTGGTACTTTAAGAGCTCACATACGAAGCAAAGGTAACCTTTCTAATTATTCCTACAGACCAGACGTCTTATGGTGTTTGTGTAGCATTGTGACTGGGTAGCATTTAGCAGAGCGGTGTTATCTAACAATGATACCATGATGAGTGAGTGACTTTTATCAAATATGTGAGCCATTCCCAACACATTAGTGAACTATTTATAGAAGGAATCGAACGATTCATCTGTATTATCGCTGATTGGTCTGATCTCAATCAATTGCATTTCCTTTTGTGGGGAAGGCTGGTGAAAATAATTTGGACAACGGGTAGGAATGTGTTTGTATACAAAAGGTATGACTGGATGCTAGATTGTGTGTTGAAGATGCCTTTTGCAGGTATGTACACGCCCTATGAACTTTGTCATTCAACAAAACAAGTCTTTATAAAAGGCACATGCAAAGGTCTAGAGTAAGGTGACCAGATTTCTCAGGCAAAATCCGGGGACATTTTCAGCTCCGAAGCGTATTAACCTCCAAAATAAGAAATGTTTTTACTTTTGTAAAACTTAAAACGGGGACATTAGACCTAGAGCTGTTCTCATTAGGGGCTGAGCCCCCCCCCCCCCAAGGTCTGATCCTAGACCCACCCCTGCTGCTACTTCATACTCCACTCCACTACACCTCAGAGGGGAATGTTTCAAGATAGAAAGTCCTAATATTTCAAGATAAAAAAATACTAATACTTCAAGATAAAAAGTCCTAATATTTCAAGATTGAAAGTCTTAATATTTCAAGAAAAAAATACTAATACTTCAAGATAAAAAGTCCTAATATTTCAAGATTGAAAGTCTTAATATTTCAAGATAGAAAGTCTCATTATTTCATAATGTTGTAATGTTTACTGAACTACTGACAGCTTTTGCTTTATTGCTCAAGGCTTGTTTCTGCAACAGCTCATTGAGAATCAGACACAATAAAAACTATTGAGGACATATTTTCCTTTGACATTGATCCAGTATTAAACGAGATCGCTGCAATCGCTAGCAGAGAAACAAGCTGCAGCGTGAGTTAAAAGGATAATTGTCCAGCTTGTATTTACGTTCATAAAGTGCTCGTTTTGCTGCTAGTGCACTAGCTGCTGCAAGTGTCTGACAACATTATGGAAGAGATTTCTAAGGAAGACCATCGGCTACGTTTGGTCAGTATTTTCTTTCTTTGTCAGTCACAGTAAAAAACCGGGGACATTTCCGGGGACAGATCCAGCCGGGGACAAGTCGCCAAAATCGGGGACTGTCCCCGGTAACCGGGGACGTCTGGTCACCCTAGTCTAGAGACATCAAGCCTAATGGCCGGCCATGTAAATGCAAATAATTTCAGTTTTAAGTTGCTGTGAGTTACCTGGAGTATTTTGCTTGGTGTGTGTAAAAGGTAATACAGCTATGTTACAAAATTTATGTTTTTTGTTTCAGGTTGTATCTTGCAGCCACAACGGAAGACAGCCAAGGGGAAACTAATGTACAGACGTCTGTTCCCAAAGGCCAAATGGGGGGGGGGTTACACCGTCAAAGAAGTGAAGACAGAGCCAACAATTTGTAAGTTTAAATTTTTTTTTTTATTACAAACAAAAATTAAAACGTGCATGGTATAGGCACTAAAAATTAACTTCTATGTATTAGACCTGATGCGACTGGTGTTCGAGGAGATCATTCATGACCCCCTTCCTTATCTGGAAGCAGTCCGGCAGATTCCTGTGCCCCAGGACCTGTGTGCTCAGCTCGACAGGCACCCAACCCGACATACTGCCCTGAAGCACCCAGAAACTCCCTCCGTATACGCAGCATGACACAAGAGGGGATCACGACACGGACACTTCTACCAAGAAAACCCCAGTACCAGCTCACCAAGTCCTATACGCCATGTGTCTGCATGGCCTGCAAAGAGAACAGGGTGTAGTGGACAATCACATTTTTTATCTTTTAGATTTCAGAGTAATGATGATTGTTTTGAAACTAAATAAAGTTTTTAATTATGTTGACTTGATAATACTGTGTTTTTGTAATAATGTTGAACAAATAATCAGTGGGTATTGTTATAGAACTGCTAACAGTGGTATCAGATTGGCCTCACCTTTCCATCCCTCGGATTCTCAACTGGCCATGGTCAACTCTGTAAATATTCATTGCATTTAGCAAAGAATGTATATTGAGGCACACCAGATGAAGGCCAGGATTGTGGGTCATTGAGGTTATCTCCTCAAGAACCTGGGTCATTCTTTTCATGACCTGTAAAACAAACAATGAGCTTGTTGTTAACGTGTTAATGTCTCTAGTTTTAGTTACCTGAGGTGTTTATTGGCAACATATATTTTCTCTCTCCTGGGGCATTTGTGCACAGTTTCCACAAGCACACCTGGCAAGGTAAGATGGATGCACCGTAGTTGTAATTTTACATATTACTACATGTTAAGAAGGTAATAATCTCAAAGTCAGATCTAATCAGCAGGATGGTTCCAAGATAACATTTGACCTACTGACACAGGCGAGAGTAGGAATAATACTTTAGACGTAGCATACAAACTGAACAAAATAGTAGTCTCATGTACAGCTAAATGGACGTCCTGTTGTAAGATAACATTACTTCTACGTGTTAAATAATGTACGTAATTGATAATCACAATCAAAAAGACTTCCTTGTGAGCAGCTCTATGAACTGGCCACTAACTTTTCAGCCAACTGGACATCTTGACTGAAACTGCGAGGGTACAAGTTGTCAAATATTTGTCCGTGTGCAGATTAATAACTTATGTTGCTTACGATACTCAAACAAGGCTAATACAAAGTTATTCTTAGGCTACAACACTGACGTGTGAGTATTACACTAGTATAACAACAAACGGCTAATGTTGGGCTATGTGTTGAAAATGCAAGTAAATGCTAAATGACCAAACTTACCAGTCTGAAGAGTCAATTCCAATCTACTGGCAAGTTGCTCCTCTACATCAGATCCTTCCTTTGATTCAGGCACAAACAGATACCGTTCAACAGCTAACATCTCCATCTTCTTCTTCTGTTGCTCTGTCAGCTGCAGCAAAGCTCGTTGCACATCAACCAATCAGCGCACAGCTTATTTAAATATTCATGAGCAGACCATATAAGGCAGAAACCTCTCGTTTCAAGCCAGGTCAATTTAGCAGGGTGGTATGAGTGCCAAAAGAACAGCAAAAGCAACATTTTCAGCCCAACAAATGTTACATACCCTATCAGGAGACCTCAAGGAACAGCGTGATATAGTCCATACAACCATTCTATCACCCCTTTAACGATCATAGAGCACGGCCATTTCCTTTTCCTCTCCCATTCCCTTCAAAAACCAGGTGTGTTTGGCCCTTGGAATATTGCTGTTATGATGGAGGATGTGCACTTTAATATTTTATTTCTAATCTTCTGCTTGTGTGTGTGCTGCTGTGCATCCTTGTGTGTGTAACAAGCATAACGTACGCACTGTGCACGAGCCTAGGATAATTTTACTAATGCGCTGTTAAAATAACAATGAAATGCTTTGGTACTGACTTTAGACCATTGATGTTTCTCAAATTGCGCACCTTTGTACTAAATACCAACTATTTGAGTATGTTGTGCGTTCACATTGTCGAAGTGCGGTCAAACGCAGTGCTCTTAGAGTACCCGGATGGTGCACTTAAAACAGTCAGAAAGTTTAGTGTGGATCGATGGACACTTTCCCCACCAACGGTTGCTGTCTTGGCTACGTAGCGGAAGGGGCGGAGCTAACTACAGTTGAAAAACTTTGCCGGCCGAAGACTATTGCATAGTGAGGCCAATGGAGCAATACAAATGTAAGTTGAACGTGAGTCTTTTTGCTAAACTTATAACATATAAGCCACCTGTATATGTATATTTGGTTAATTTTACAGTCGGTAATGATTTTTGTACCACAAATTATAACGTTTATTGGTACCGTAATTTGACGTGCTAGCAAGCTAACCTTAGCTAGATAACAGCGGCAATTTAACCATATTGGCAAATAAGTTCTAAGCCAACGTTATATGTGTTGTAGTATATTGTTGTTTGTGTTATACTATCGTCCCACTGTAGAAGATTTTAGTGTTAAATGTGCGATCTTAACAAGTTGTACATAATCCGCTGTGTGCGTTAGCTCAGCAAAATAGCGATCAGCTGATTGTCTGCCAGTAATGTTAACAGTAGCGTAATGTTAAAACGTATCCGCTGTTATTGCCTCCACAGCAGGTGCATTTGCTATTTAAACGACTTCACAAAACAAAACAAAATTAACAACTGCTCCGGTCTAAAATTTACAAAGACACTTGCGTCCCGCGTTGCGCCGCACTGCGAGATAGAGCTCTAAGAGTCAGTACTGTCGTCTTGAAGGAAACGTCATTCTTCTACTGTGAGGATTTGGGTTCAGTTTCCAATTCATGCTCATGTTTTCAACTGGCCGGAAGGTTTAATTTAAAAAAATAGTTTTCCCACCTGTACACAACTGTAATAAAACTGTTAACATTAGCCTATCTTTGGCGCTAACTCTTCTGAGTTCTGATGTGTCAATGCTATAAAAACCCAAAGTTTCTCACTTTCAGCATTTCAGAGTCTGAGCCCATTATGAAAGCTTTTTATGAGACGCCTATGTGGTGTTGACATTGTGTTTTCAGTGGTACTTCACAGATTCAGGAATGACCAAACAGAGCTGGGGGAGTATACCAAAGCACTCATTGTTCATGTAAAAAACACTTCACAACAATCAACAGCTGCAATGAAAAACATGATGAAACTTTGTTCTCCACATTGTTTAGGGCCTGTCAAGTACACAGAGAACCGAATGAGAATGGGCTTTCAATAGCATGGGTGAAGTGGCTTTTATAGGGCAGCACAATTACCCAATAAATCAACCTATAAAAGACAACACAGGGTGTCAATTAGCTTGTGTAATTGAATAATTACTGGCCTGAGAGCTCAGGCACCGTTACTACAAGCCCTTTTCCAAATGTCAAAAAGCAATTGAAATAAATTACACATCTCTCAGATCAGCCCAGCGATTAGGACAGCCATAACAATTCACTCAGTTTACCTGCAATAGTTCACTCACATCAGTATGCTGCCACACACACACACACACACACACACAAACACACACACACAAACACACACTTACATGAGTCTGTGTGCATTGCTCTCAAATTAAATTTTTCAGAGATGCTTATTGCCATGAACACATTTGGATAGACCCTCACCCTGTATCAGGCCCATTTATATTGTACTGTAATGTTACTTTTTAACTTTCCTGTATAATAAATATGAATGAATGAATGAATACTGACACAAACTTAGAATATATTGATAACAAAAGTTAACAATTGATGAGGAAGAGATTTATTTGTCACGTTTATGATCTGTTGGTGGCAGAGAGACAAACTGTCCTCCTACAACTTCCTTTGAGTTCATTATTTCAATCTCAGTACTCTCATTATCTGAACCAAACAACCAGTCTTTCAAACCATGCAATGAGTTCAATCGGTCGTTCATTCCAATCATCCAATAAGAACCATAGGAGCATTTCATAAATCAGCGCCTCTGGGGGTAGCAGGAAATACAACCTACAGGAGCATTTTCCATCCTCTATATCTAAACAACACTGTTAAAGTTGTGAAACTGTCGCAGTTTGGTTACATTAGACACAAAACATTACTTGCTCATGTTACAAATGTGAAAGAAGAAGAAGAAGAAGAAGAAGAAGACATGCCTTTATTTCTCCTGCAAAAGGAATATCAAATTTTTCCTTTCTGCATGGAGTTTGTATGTTCTCCCTATGTTTGCTTGGGTTTCCTCTGGGTGCTCCGGTTCCCCCTAGCATTAAATAAAATGTACCAGGTTCTACAGTCTTGACTTGATCAAGGGCACTGGCTCAGATCTGGAGATGGTCGCCAGGCGCTGTGATTGGCTGCCCACTGCTCCCTTGAGGGATGGCTTAAATGGAGATAATGAATTTTGCTACATGTATGTGACAACAAAAGTACATTTTACCACACACAGGCCCAAAATACACACACATGTACCTGTACAGGACCAGTGGGGACTAATGAATAGATGTCAGAGTGAGCGTGCTGCTCCCTGAAATGGGCGTCCTGAACAGTTGGGGATTCAGTGCTTTGCTCAAGGGCACCTTGGCAGTGACCAGGAGGTGAACTGGCACCTTTCCGGGGACTTACCTTGCAGTTCCAACCTAACTTCATACAGACTGAGCTAGTGCCACATCAAAATTAGTGGTGACATCATAACTACTACAGCACCTAGAGAACGCCGCCATTAGAAACCTAAATATGGGTTTTAATTGCTGCGTAATTTAACCAACTTGTTGGAGGACTCAAAAGCAGAAAGCAGGCCGGCAAAGTTGAGCTTCCGAGGTGAAGGTTTTAATAAACTAAAAACAAAGCACAATCCAAACAAAAGGTGTCCTGCAAAACAGGAAGGCAAAAAATCTGAAATGAGGCAAGAGGAAAATAGGGATAACAGGAATAATGAAGGCAAAACACACGAATACACCAAAAAAAAAAAAAGGTCTGACACAGGACAAAGAAAGGACAGAGACTAAGGAGGTCTCTCAATACCAAGTAAGCAAAGAACGGACTTGTGTTCTTGGGGAGACCGTACTTGCTGGCTGTACCTGGAAGAACCTGGCTGTACCTGGAAGAATGATCTGTTGACAGTTTTGAGACGAAGCGTTCTTCCTGTTATTGCGAACACCCCCAGCACAGAGGGCGCTTGCCACTTTATAGTTAGCTTTGATGTGTGTATTCATAATTAAGCATGGGCGGTCACCTTTCACACCGTCTTGTTGTTTTGTCACGTTTTCATTTAAAGTGCTACCAAGTATCACGGGCCAATAACTGTGTAAATAACACCACAACGGCGGGAAAAAAACCTTGTAACATTGTTCGGGATTCACTTTTAATTGAAAGCAGAAAAGAAACGTTAAAATAGGTAATAAAAATATAGATGGACTGGGTAAAGTTAGCCACTGCGTCGGTATACTTCACAGAGAAGTAGGAGAGGAGCCTGCCAGTGAGGAGAGCCAGGATGAGGAGGATAGAGGAGTGTATATATATATATATATATATATATATATATATATATATATATATATATATATATATACACACACACACACACATACATATACAACAACAGAGGTAAAAATAGCTTTAAACATCATACAATTGTGGACCGGACTTTCTTCTGCCATTGTTGTTGATGCAGTGGTCCGTCTAAATGTGGGGCAGAGTGGTCTGTGAGCTGACTGACTGACCGGCTCCCGGCTGGCGAGCTTGCAATGCTGAGGGGGATTGTGGAGCTTTCCAACTCCAAAGGCATTTTTATTTCACTATAAATTTTTGTTGAACTGCCTATATTCTAAATCTACACAGCTGATTTTTTGCTTTAAAACATCTTAAAAATGAATTTATTGATTTAATAATAGACGTAAATTGTGAAAATCTGTGTACCGGAAATCATACGTGCTTTACACCCGAATTGAATGCTGGGATACCGGCCCGGCCAAGTTCACACAAGCTACCATCCAATGTGTCCTCGGTAAAATGGGAGTATCGAGATCACATCAGGGGATTTTAACTGTTCTTAAAAGGAAACAAGAGACAGGTGACATTTGTGCTGGGAAACAGGGGGAAAACATCAGGTAATCACGGAGGCGGGAAAGCAAAGTGAGTAGAACTTAATACAAGATGAGACAGAACCAGGCTAGGAAACATAAACAGGAAAACAGACTAAACAATAACACAGGACATAAACACCAAACCATATCAGGCGGTCTCCAACTATGTTTATGAATTTGGGAAATACAGGTTTGAATTATTGCTCCTCTTATGGGAGCCACATTTTCTTGTACCTGCCCGTTTCTATTCCAAGGCAGGTAATATTTCTTTGCTAAACAACAGTCTTTGTGGTCATGTAGGTTGCCGCAGTATCTTTCCTCTTTAGACCTAGGCAAATTTGTGTTGTAAAAAAGAAAAGAGGTTGTATACTTAGTTTGACTTGGGTCAAGAATCGTGATCAGTCCGTGGATTAGATAGAAAGGGTGGGAACAAACAGGTTGGTAACACTTGTTAAGAAGAATAATCATTTCAATCAGTACTGTAAACACCCATAACAGCTTACAGAGCCACTAGCTGCTACTCTCACTTAGTGGTATGCAGTCCTATGTGCAATGAGGAATTATTAGACATTTCAGGTGTGCACACCTACAGTTTGACCTCCAAAGAAAGTGGATAAGATAATCTAGATAAACTATTGGTTTGTTCCCAACCTGTTTGACCCTTGGACTGCTCATCTTTCCACTGATAAATGGTTAAAACTACAAAATAAGACCCGAGTTGCCGTAAGCTGAATTATCCTATACATGTAACCAGAATGTATTGTTATTTTGTTTGGTTTCTCACAACGAACATTCAGTGTAGTTTCATAATTATAGGGACATAGTGTTAACCGTGAGATTCTTGTGTGAACAGTGCTGGGCAGTAGTGGAATTTTCCCATCTCATAACCCAATTAGAAATCACACTGTGGTTGTTAGGTGAATGGTTTATTCATTATCCAGAGGTACATTTAATGGGCCAAACTCATTTATACTCTCATTATTAAACTTGGCATCAGATCATATTATTCTGCCGTTTTGATCTTTGTGAAGGACGTAAGTGTAAAGAAAGGCAGAGAGAGGCCAGTGCAGTGAAAACTAACAACGTGCCAGATCGGAGCTTTGATTAAACATTGAAGGATCGACTCTCACAAAGAACACTGTCGTCTCTGTGCTCTGTTTTACATAGACCCCCATGAGTCCCCCCCACCATTGTCCAGCCCTCTAGCCAGGGTTAACCTCACCTTATTGGCTGGACCAGCCTTTGATGGTTTCTTGGGCCCAACGGTGAAGATGTGTATGTGGAAGTTTCACTTTTTCTTCAGGCTAATGAGCAAACATGGGTGGGACTGGCTTTTGATTGGCAGGCTAAACTGAATATGGAGGATCAAGGCCGTCCTTAATAAGATGCAGTTGATTCATGTTTGTCATGGATCCATTGGGTCTGCACAGATGATGTGATCATGTCTCATGATAGTGTGTGCTCATATTTTAAAAAAAGGACTAAAAAAAGGATATGAATAAAACAATGAGTGGTAGGCACGAAGTATTGCTTCATGGGTAATTTGAATATTTCTTCCATGTTCCATTTGTTTGATATGCATATTCATGTCACAGTGATTGGCTGACCCTAGAGAAAGAAAAGAGTGACAGACTTGAAATACTGTAAATGAAAAGACTGAAAGTTAGCTTGAGAAAATGTCTAAAAGACACTGCAGAGCAATCTATGTTTAAAACGAAGGTCCAGGATGGAGGCATAGAAACACAGTGGATTTCATTCTAACCTGGATTTTTTAGTGGGTGCATCTGTGCTGTGCCACAGTTTTGTTCCGTCCTCGCCTTACCACACTGGGCCCAACTCGCAGATTTTATTATTGAGTACTGTCATGGTCCATGGTGTGTGGAGGAGATATATTCCATATTGGGAGAGTGTCTTTGGTAAGCTGACTGGATGCTCCAGCTGTTTCACTTCCTGCATGGCTTGAATGAAAATAGACCTGGCACGAAGCAGAGAGCGGCTTCACAAACGTGCTGGGCCGCTGCTGTTGGAATATCAAGCATTTACTGGAAAGGCCGCGATTGGCCGATGGAATAGGGTGACACCCTGACATTAAGAATCAGGACATCATTCTATATGTTTCTTTTTGTCCATAAATTTCATGAAATGACTGTAACCCACAATGTGTTAGTCTCTAAACCGTTTCTGACTTCCCTCTCCTGTCTGTGGTTCTCAGCCCCAAGCCCACTGGTTTCTACTGCAGACGTAAATATAATACATGATATGTTTTTAATTCTGACGGGAATGTGTCCATAGCATTGAACAGCTGGTCAGATTAGTCTTTGATCACATTGTTTCGAATTTAATCAATGTATGGATTTGAAAGACTATTTCAAATCAGGTAAAGCTTTTTTTTAAGCCGCACTAATTTATGTTGTTGGCCAGTTGGGGGCAGCAGAACAAGGTAGAACCAAATGTCTGACATATCATTCTCTTCTAAAGTTGATGTGGTGAATGCATAAGCAAAGAGTTACGCAAACTATCGGTGCTGAGTGGGTTTATGAGAGCTCAGTCAGTCAGATCAATCAGTTCCTGCTGCTGGAAACAAAAGGAATGTAGCTCAGCGCAAATTTTTTCAGTGAGACCTAACTTTTAATCAGTGCACTCCTAAATCAATTCAGCTGTTATTCTTATAAATGTTTTTTTTTTTTTTTGCTGGGTATAACTGTCGCATACAGAACATGCAACTAGTCTCTCTTGATTTATGGCTCAGCGTAAATTCTTTCAGGAAGACCTAATTTAATCAAGGATCTCTTCCTAAATGAAATCAGCTGTTTGAAGCGCTCACTTTCCTGCTTAACCAATCAGAATTGTTATTCAAATTGCAAGGGCCAATCAAAGAGTCACAACCCTACTTAAAAAAATATGTTTCTCTCTATGCTATTCAGCTGTCGTTGCAGGCAAAGAGTGCAACCCTCCACCCCCCCCCCCCCTTCCACTTCCAGTCCTATACTCCAGCTGACCGGTCCGGAGCCTCCTTCAGTCTGGTCTTTGGGCTCCTTTGTCGCCACAACCGGTGTCTGGATTCCATCAGGGGTCTGATGGTTCTGTACCCCTATATAGATATAGACAAAATATTTGCATAGCTATGGAGTCTAATTGCCAAAGACTTTGCACATTTTATTGAGCTGTACAATAAACCTTAGTTAAATATCTGCAAACATGTCTCTCCTGAATGAAATGAGAGCAGAGGTTACATACCATAAAACTCAATCTATGAGATGTAAGAAAGATGAAAAATTTCTGTAGAGTTATTGTGTAACCAAATACAAATACATTTGGTCAGACATGCGCAAATAATGCACTTTGAACAGATTGGAAAAATATTTTGCACAAATATCATCTTCATACACTGTTTATATATATAAGCAGCGGCGAAGTGCTCAACATAAAAAACATAACATAGGTCAACATGTCATCGTAGTCACAGGACTGGCTTCAGGTACTTCGCCTCTTAAAGTTCACCTAGGCCCAACTTGTAGTTTGGCTGAACTTTGCAGCAGAATCAATCTGCTCAGATTGGCCCAGTTTACAGATCAACTTTCCATTGCCATTGCATGGAAGCTGCTTGGTGTATTTTGGCCATAACGCCCGTACTGTAGAGTTGGTGATAACTCTGTGCGATTGTCTCGGGCAACAGCTTTCACATTTTACATTGCTATTTGTTTCATTGATGCAGAGCAATATTGATTATTGCAGCTTCTTTAAATGACTTTTAAAGAAGTCTTTAAATGACTTGTAAAGAAGCTGAGCACAAGGACCCCTTATTGGAAGATCTCCAGAACTTACAGCCGTATTACAGTCTTGGCCTTCGTCAGCAGAGGGCCCAGTTGTCATAGGCACAAGGTACACAATTAGCACCATTCACCAGCTAAATAAAATATGCAAGTGGCTGATAGATTTGCTACACTCACCAGCCAAAAAAACCCAATTGGTATCTATTGAGTGGCTGTTAAAATTTGAACGTTAACTAGCCATTTGGCTGGTGGACAATACATTCTGCACTCTGCATGGGGATGGTTCATTATTTTAGTATCATTACCAAACCTGTGGAATTTTAAACCATACTCACAAAACTCACAAAAAAAATAGTCACAAATAAAGTATATATTTTCACAAATCCACACATATTACTTGTTAGTTGATAAACTAAATGTTTGTTCTGGTCTCTTAATGGGAGTTGTTGACTATGAAAAATATAGTGTATCATCAGACAGTTTTTTTTTAAATTTCTTCATGTGGAGATCAGGCCTTAAGATATGTGGAATCAATCAGCATGTAGACGAAGAAACATGGCTGAGTTTATGAGTCCTATCTTCTTCAACTTCCCATCAAAATGTCGGGAAGATCACTCATTTCCCAAATTAAACATCTTTCACTGGTAACTTATTCAAGAGATTCCAATTAGCTGAAAAGTGGTTCTTCATGAATGTGTTCCGCCACCCACCCCCCTCTCCCATTAAAATACTTTAAAGAAAGCCTTAAAGGAGAAAGCTCCCTCCCCACGCTCCAGCCCCCCAATCCTTCTTTATCCGGTGTGTGTGTGCTGCTGCTACTGAGCTCTATCAAGTGGTATAAATCTTTAATTTTGGAGATCAGCATTAATGGACGAAACAGCCTCAGATCTTGGCTTGGCTCCCTGCTTTCATCCTCTCGGCTGGAGGAATTCCGGGAGGGGAGGTGGAAGGGGGGGGGGGGGGCTCGGCTATGCGATCGTTTGCTCCCATAAGTACACAAAATTAGCTGCTTATCAGCTGATCTCCGTACATGATCCCTCAGAAATCTTTTTTTCTGTGCGTCCAAGGCTGCTGCCTCTGCCAGAGCCCGGTGTCTTTCCTGGCCCCACATAGACAAGATGAAGGAGGGAGAAGGTGGGGGGGGGGGTCTAATCAAATCACTTTTCAAAGACAATAAGGCCCGAGCTTTGTCTTCGTGCTGAACTTCCCCTGTTGCCATCAGCCTGTTACCTTGCAGCTCGGCAGCCTGAAGACAATTGAATTGTCATTAATCTGTTTTAGTCTTCTGCGTTTCCCTGTTTTATCAAAATTCAGTGAGCTAGAATAAACAGGGAGAAATATAGGGTGGAGAGTGGAGCAGGAAGCACTGCAAGGCTGCTATTGTTTTCATGGATCCCCTTTTGTTAAGTCAACCTCCTCCTAATCAATTTAAGCGCCAAATGCATCGGTGTGCTGTTCTATTTGGACTTATCTTGCCAAATGCAAGCATCAGATATTCTCCAGGCCGTTTCGTAATTCTGCTGTTGCCCCGTGTTTCTCTACATTAATGAGTGCAGGCTCTGGAATTAGGCTGGCCGCTGCCTGTTAATGGAGCCTGTGAAAGCTGGAGAGTGACTGCAGCTCTCGTTAGCCGAGCCGACGGCTATTGATTGCGGCGGGCCACTGGGGGCTCCCTACCTGCGTTTGACTTTGTACTTCTGCTGGAGTTGTAAGGGTCTGCTGAACAACAGGGACCACGCACATCTCAAACAAGGTCTATGAAAAGCCTATCAATTAGGCTTTGAAGGTCAAGCAAACTCTCCCTCCCCCGTGCTATTCTTCCCTGTCTCCCCACTCTGGCTTGGTCTTGAGAAGGCTGTATCTCCTCTGCTCCCTCCAAAATACATCTGAAGACTCCATTCAATTAAATATCTCTCAGCTCCAGCTGCTCCCTAAGTGAAAGGTCAACTAAGTCCAGGAGGCTAAAAGAGAAAGGCTTGGCTTCTTCACACCCCGTCCCCACAACAAAGCCTCCCCCAAGAAGGCGCTCTCGCTCTTAATGATACCCACTGGTCAATCCCTAACTAGCAGTGACAGTTACCCCCAGAAGCACCACTGCAGACCAGAGCCAATCGATCAGGTGAAAAAAAAATACATATAATGATAACCCGCAGACATAATGTCAAGCCCTTGCACTGTCCCAATTGGTTGACATTCAGGTAGATAGTGGGGAGAGAGAGCTGGCCAGACATCAAACGCAAGGTGCAACAGCGAGCTGTCCACTGAGGTGGGTTAACCCTCTCACATGAACTCTAATTATCCACACTGTGGCCTCAGGGAGTCCCAGAGGAATGGCCAGCAAGCCCAACAACACATACACACTCAATAACCATCAACCCAAAAACCACCTAATTGAGGCAAATTGGGCCTCATTACTTAAGCTTTAGTGCAGCCATGTTGAAAGTGAAGCTAATTGTGTGTTTGGACCAAGGGATGTGCAATAGTCCATTTTCCAGGACAGCTGTCGAAACAGTGGTTTATCTGCCCTTTCATTTTAAATATTCCATTACTACCCAAAATATTCTAAATTATACTTTCAGCTAGCAAATGATTCCCATTCATTTCCATTTCCGCAGGTTTCTATTCATATCAGTGGGCATGAAAATTGGTCCAAATACTTAAATGACATAGAAATAGGTAATTTTTCAGTGTTATCCACAATAGGAAACAAATGTTTTCATCAATTTGATCTGCCACCTCTATAATGAATGTTTGGTTAAGTTTATAAAACTAAAATTACTTGGTAACGGTTTGGGGAATGGTGGTCATAGTTAGATGTAAGAAACATTGCTGTCATGACTAAGAGGTAAAATGCTCCCTAAAGTCAGACACTTCTTTTGTTAACATCGTCCAAAAATTATGAAACACACATCAATGAACCACACTGATTTACTGGGTGACATGTTTCTCTATTACTATGAGCAGATGCTAAAATGCTTAGTGAAAAGACTAAAGGTGTAGCAGTCCTGACACAGCCCTTATGTTTAGGAGTGAATAGCTACCTTTAGTCTTTTAGGATTAGTTTGGTTAATAAACTCCAGATAATAAAAATGTATCTGTATTGTTTTTAGCCATACTAGCATTATGGCTAGAGGGATGGTAATGTTTGCTGGCCGGTCAGGCCACTTTGGTCCAGACTGAAATAGCTCAACAACTATTGGATGGATTGCAATGAAGTCAAAGGGCGCAACGTAACATCATTTGTGGATGGTCCATCACATACATGCAAGCACAAATTCCTAATGGATTACTTTTTAAGAACTTGTTTTAGAATTCATTTAATGCATTAAACAAATTGCATGCATAAAAGTCGTTAGTAATGCAATTGTAATTTTTAGTGAATTTGATCAAATTCAGTTTGTGCAAATACCAATATTGCCCTCTAATTAGAGACATACAAGTAGAATCAGTCATTTGCCCCAATACCACTGAGCTCAAAATGTAAGCTCCATTGATTTGTCTGGTTTAAAACTAGGTTCCACTTTCCAAATCTCCACTTAGAGTAAGAGAATTTTATCAATTAGTTGATATGAAGGCCTCTCTCCCAGTCCCCTTCTCAGATTCAAGTTAGAGTGTCCTTTTTTTTTGGATGTGAACCGGACAGACGGCCTGACTCCAGTGGCAGAGGAGAAAGTGCTGGTCTGGGCCGCCTCAAACTCCCATCAATAGGCTGCGGAGTGGCAGCCAAGCAGCAGTAAGACAGGATGGCTGTCGCTACTTCACTGATTGCAACAGCAGACTGCAGGAGGATACAGCGAGACGCTATGAGACCGGCAGGATCTCTTACACACTCCCCATCTTACCTCTGATTTCTCTATCTCCCTTCCCTCTCTTCTCCAAATGAAAAAGTGCAGACTAAAGACGATCACATTTCCCATATTATCAATACT
This sequence comes from Etheostoma cragini, assembly GCF_013103735.1. Taxonomy (NCBI): domain Eukaryota; kingdom Metazoa; phylum Chordata; class Actinopteri; order Perciformes; family Percidae; genus Etheostoma; species Etheostoma cragini. The sequence continues at coordinate 16,645,501 of NC_048429.1, forward strand.
ATCTGCGCTGTGGCCCTGCTGCGATCCTGTTGCCCATGGCCTTGTAACCTTGTTCAACTGTCTCTGTCCTTCTCCACTGCTCCACTGCTCCCCTGCTCAAACGGTCTTACTGGAAACCCTGGTGACTTTCGGCTTCAAGTCACAATATCATCTCATCAGAAGCAAAGATAACTTCTATTGGTCATTAGTTTGCGTATAATAATCACCTGTATTGTTTTAAATTTGTTTCTCATAGCTAGAAGATTATTACCAGGATCTATTACCAGGCTACAACTAGTTTCCTTTAAAAAAAAAATCCTTACACTATATACATAACCAATACTTATATTAATATTGCTAGAAAACTGCCTTTAAACGTTAAATATGTAATTATAGCTGCTTACAAACCCGCACTTTTGATGACGTTGGGATTATGGGAGTTGGTGCCTTCATTGTTAATACCATTGACCATTGTTAACAAATGTATCTTAATGCAGTAATCTTAAAGTTGTATTTAAGTTATTTAACATTTATTCATGTCATGCGATTCTTATAAAACAGCCACAGTTTCCAGCATAATTGCTTATATTTGTGATGATAGCTGACCAGTTAGCAAGCTAACAATAGCCAGCAGCTTAAAACCTTTATATCACAATATATTTCACAATAGGGTGACCAGACGTCCTCGGTTTCCGGGGACAGTCCCCCATTTGGGCAGTTGTCAGTAGTTCAGTAAACATTAAACATTATGAAATATTAAGACTTTCTATCTTGAAATATTGGGACTATAAGTACTTTCTATCTTGAAATATTAGGACTTTCTATCTTGAGATATTAGGACTATTAGGACTTTCTATTTTGAAATATTTAGACTTTCTATCTTGAAATATTAGGACTGGAGTAGGAAGTAGCAACAGGGGTGGGTCCAGGATCAGACCTTGGGGGGGGGGGGGGGGGGGGGGGGGGGGGGGGGGGGGGGGGGGGCTCAGCCCCTAATGAGAACAGCTCTAGGTCTTGTGTCCCCGTTTTAAGTTTTACAAAAGTAAAAAGATTTCTTGTTTTGGAGGTAAATATGCTTCTGAGCTGAAAATGTCCCCGGATTTTGTCTGAGAAATCTGGTCACCTTATTTCACAAGTCAGTGTCTCCTCTTGGAGTTTGTCATCACCGGGGGGAAAAGTAGTTTGTTACTTTGTTAGCTGGGTGGGGGCTAAATGTGGCTGTTGTCCTCTCTCATACCGTCCGAAGTCTCTTAGCGGCGGGAATTGTACAGACAGACCTTGACATCTGTACACATTCGTACACACAAATACGGAGGCTTGAGCAGTGTCTCAGCATCAGACATGATGCAAAAAGCCCACTTTACTGTGTGTGTGTAGGACTCACAGAGCGGAGCAGCAGCTACACGACGCCTGAAGATGACGTAGGATTAAGAGAGACAGCGATAGCGAGTAGAATGAAAGTCTGAAATTCCTCAAAGGGAGGTTGGTGGTGGTGCGGGGGGTGATGGGTTAAACAACCCAGCACTATCACCTAGGAGACCAGGGTTCATATCCCGCATGTGACTTTACCTAAACCCAACTGTCTCGTTCTTCTTTTCCTAAACCCAACTGTCCCGTTCTTCTTTTCCTAAACCCAACTGTCCCGTTCTTTTTTACCTAAACCCAACTGTCCTGTTCTTCTTTACCTAAACCCAACTGTCCCGTTCTTCTTTTCCTAAACCAAACTGTCCCATTAATTTACCTTTTATAAGCCCACCCACCACCCTTTCCTTAACCTAACTGCGTCAAAAGTGATGACAAAAGTCCTGACTTAGTGGTTTTATATAAAGCGCATTTAGATCGCTAAAGATGCTAAAGGAGACTTTTAGGGTCAATATAAATGCCAAAGGCACCTGACCAAGCAACAGTAGTGAGAATGTGTTAAAAATGTAACTAAAGAAATGCTGTGTGGCCGGATACATGTAGTATTACTGCTACTGAGTATAATTCGCTGAGTAAAAAACGTTGTATGATTTACAGTTACTTTGTGATGTATGTGCTGAATCCCGTGATTTGCTGTATATTAGCGTAGCTAGAGGGGTCAAAGGTTATATGACACCATTGGCAGGCAACCTAACAACACGCTCGGTGTCATTGATTTAAATGACAGGTTTCTCTGGGTTTGAACATTTTGGCAACATTTGGAATAACATAAGAACATATGTAGTTGTTTTTAGAAATGTTTTTGTAGAAATATTTTAAATGAGCAGGAAAAACCATAGTGACCTTTGTAATGTATTATCCCATTGTTCTCAAATAGCTGCCATTCAGCTGGAAATGATTGACTAACCATTAAACATCCTGTGTTGTCAATTCTAATGACTAATGATTCTGCAGTTTTAGTACATTAATGTGCTCATAATAAAACGGCCAAGGTCAATAAGGAACTTCCAGACTGATTTAACGTACCTGAGTTTGTGATCAAAACCTAATTGATTAGATAATTAAAACGAGTTAACAATGTAAGATTTTTTTTATATTATTAGGCTAGCATGGTTGAAACATTTTACTTAAAGACCAACGAACACCCTCTAATCAGTCCTTTGGATTTGTATTGATTTTGGGATCAGTCTGCCCTTCATGTCAAAGAGAACACATACTGTTTGGTTTTTCATTAAATGCATGTCTCCATAGTTCCACCAGCAGACCATCCAGTCAATATCACATGTTACAATGTATTTCCCCTTACAATGATTATCTATTGACCCCTCCCCTTGTGGGAATGCTTTATATGACAGAGGGTCTATTCAAATATTCAAATATCCTGTAAGCATCTCTTTCAATAAAAACAAAATCCATAACTGGATTTGGATTTCTTCAGCTCTGGGAAAACTGAGAAGCTCAGAAGATGACTGTCTCATATGACACTTTAATGCTGTAGTAGTTGGCTTGTTCTGGACAGACTAGGTAAATGTTCTTATTGTATGACAGCAGCGCTGACCATTTTCTGGAAATATGAAAGCTTTCTTATTGATTAAACATTATGGCAGCTTTTGGATATGGGTAGCAAGTAAAACCTTTATTGGCTGTCATTTAGAGTAGACGTTTCATAGATCACTATAAGACCAAAAGGAATTTATAAAGAAGTGGTTCCACAAAACTTTGACACTTTCAAGTATGGTTTCATTTTGTCAATGCAAAATCTTATATTAAACTTGAGTCAAACTGTTCCATGACTAGAAACCTAAAATGAGCCAGGCTGATTAAATTCCTACTTTTCTGTGAGCATTTCACCCAGGTTCAAATGCCTCCTGAGTGCCTGAAATGGTTCATTTGTTGAAGCTGTCCCCTGCATCCATTTCTACAGGTTTCAAAGTCATTCATTTCCTTTGGCTCCTTATTTCTTCCTTTATTCTGAAAGTACTACTTGCTCGCTTTGATTGAACTCAATGGGATTACAACAGAGTTAATTGCTCCTGGGTTTGTCCACTTATTACCATGTGAACTCCCCCCGGTTCCCTTTGTTTCCAGGCCTTCTATAAAGATTACGTGCTCCTGCTGCAGAATTGCTCTATTGTCTCCTATGGAGCGTGGGCTCCAAAAAAAGGAAGGTGAATGGCATATGGTACAAAAGAGAGGACCACAATGGCAAGAGGTGGCTGTACATGCACTAATGAAAGTGTAGGTACAGCCTTCAAAATAGTAAGGCTGGCAGGTCTCAGATTGAGCTGTAGAGCCAAATGATTAGATACTGGTAAATAAAGTGCTTCTTTATTTTAAGGTTATGCATTACATTGGTACTTTATTTACCAGCAGGTAAAAAAAATATAATTAAGCTGCAGGGCTTTTTGTGGCAATGGTGGCCACTTTGGCTCGGACTCAAATATTTTAACAACTATAGGATAGATTGGCATGAAATTTGGAACATATTTCCATGTTGCCCAGAGGACAAATCTTACTGACGTTGGTGATCCCCTGATGCTGCCTTTAGCACTTTCCTGGCTCCGCCCTCCTACCTGCTTCCACTCAATTTTTATTTTTTCCACAGCGCTGCTAAGGAAGGTCTGTCTAGTCCACACAGCATTCTCGGATGGGAGAAAAACGTGCTCTGGTTTACGGCATTTCTTTGAACCAATCACAAGTTGGACAGACTCAGTTCACCTAAGGGCATGTTCTATGATTTTGTCTCCTACAGGAACTCTGTACACATGCCACACAGTGCATAGATGCTCCCAATGCCTCCTTTGCAAAGAGTAGATATTCAAAACCAAACACAAAGAAGAACAATCACAATCGTCTTGGGTGGAACTAAGCAAACAGATCAAAAACTTGTTTTGGAGGAACATGAGTACGTTTAAAAGCAGTTTTAGTTGTCAACAGAAAACTCTGATTGGACAGATAGTCCAGCTAACTGTCTGGATTAACCCTGCAGAGATCTGAGGAGCAGTTAACCATAGTCCTCGGATATCCACCTGAGGTTAGAACGCCAACACAGAGACAGAGGAAGTGGACGGACATGCGGCGGAATTTCCAGTGGCAACGGAGCAATCCCCGAAGTGGAACGTTGTAGATACAGGATATTTCCACACTTGCTGGTTGCAGGTCGTGAGACCTGGATCCACCACTAAAGTCCTCCCAGGTTCTTTGCAGAGATCTCCAGCATTTCACACACAGAGTTTTGAGAAGGTCAGGTGTCCTATTGTTGGTAATTAACCCCCTTGTGTTGACACATTCAGAAAACATTGCCAACAAAGCCTCACCTCAGAGGGCCATGCACCCTTAAACCTGTACTTATGACCCACAGCCAACAATCAAGATCAGCAACACACACGCACACACAAACACACATACATCAGAGCAGATGAGAAAAGGTCAGACGGAGCACTTCTCCAAACCTTTGGTGGTGTTTTGCTTTGCCATTGGGAGAGTGGTGTGTTGAGGGACTGTCAGAACTATGAGCGCTCTGCCAACAGAGAGGTGTGCAACCTTTAGTGTCCTGGTCTTGAGAAGCACCACCATTCTCACCTTAACATTGTTTTAAAGGCCATGTGTACTATTTACACTTACATTTACCCTTTAGTTTGCTGTCTCCTCAGCTGGAGGTGTGACTGGCATAGTTATGAGCAGACACAGAGATCACTTCCACACGTACCAAAACCATCTTTTTTTTCCTTCTTCCCTGGCATCGGTTCAGTAATATTTGCTTCCAAACGGAGCCATTTGTAAGTGACTCAACACGCTACTTCATATACTAGGCCTATAGGTGGCGCTGTTTCTACTACAGAAAGTCACCAAGAAACAGAGAACAAGAGGCGGAGCATGCACATAAAGCTTGCACGCTGTATACAAATAGGCCGTAGAAGAAGAAACCATAACACAAGAAGAAGACAACAAAAATGACTAATGCAAGGAAACCAGAATTGTTTGTGTGTTGTTATGAGACATCCTCAGAATCAAAATCAGAAATACTTTATTGATCCCCAAAGGGAAATTCTGTGTTACAGTTGCAAGAGTATATAAAAATCAGAGTAGAAATATAAATAGAGAAATATAAGGAGTGTGGATGTTCATGGTATTTACATAGTTAAAGGAATTTTTATGATACAGTATTTACATAACTAAGGAGTTGTAATGGTGAACTGTGATAATGAATAAATAGTAGCAGCAGAGTATTGCACAAATTCCCAGCCAGTGTTATTGCACAAACAGATATTATTGTCCAATTCAACCTCACTAAGTGTGTGTGTTTCATAGGGAGGAATTATAAAGTTTGATGGCCACAGGTAGGAATGACTTCCTGTGGCGCTCTGTAGTGCATTTTGGGAGAATAAGTTTTTTACTGAAAGTGCTCCTGTGTTTGAGCAGTAAGCCATGGAGTGTGTGGGGGGGTGGGTGGACAATGTCCAAGATGACATCTAGTTTGGACAGCATCCTCCTTTCTCAGGGATCCTCGGGGTATAAGGTCGAAGGCCAGAGGTCGAAGGGTGTATGGGGCTTCGCCGTCCAAACAAAGGACCCTGTTTTTGGATAACACCTTTCTGATCGTCCCATATTCCGAGTTTTTAATGGTTTAAAGTAATTCTGGGAAACGGAGAAAATCTTTAACTAAAAAAGAAGTATGCATGTAAGCCAAACTGAGGTTGGTGCAAATACAAAAATGACAATACAAGTCATGTTACAAGCCAAATGTGATTTAGATACTCAAATATAGGTTAACTGAACGCAACGATGAACCTCTCTGAACTCTTGTCATCAAAGAACAATTGAGCTCATTGAAATGAGAAGGGTTTCTTTTATGTGCGCACTTTTTTATTTCAGTTGTTATTTTTCATACCTGTGTTTATCTGTATGTATGCCATTTTTCTGTGTATATTAATACACTTCTCAAACTTTATCCTGGTTTTCTAGTCTCTTTATTGACATTCAATTCTCTGGCTCTTAACAGTCTAGTTTTCTTCTGGTTCTGGTTCAAATTCACACTGGTGTCAACTACATTTACTGTCAACAAAGATTTTTACATCACATGATAATGTGTTAGGAAGGTAATTTGGTGTGCGGTGACACTTCTTAAGACATGTCTTATCCTTCATGATATCTCAATGACAAATCAAAATGCTACCACTTTACTTGAGGTCAAAGAATGTATTTGTTACTTTCATAATGGTGTCATGACAACCAGTCTTATCCTTCATGATGTCTTTGTGACAAATCCAAATGGTACCACTTTCCTTAAGGTCAAAGAATCTGTCCATTACACTGTCATAATAGTGTCATGACAGCCAGTGTGGTGAAACATCCTGTCACACACCTACCTGACCAAGTGCTAAAATTGGTCTCTAACCAAGCACATCTAATTATAATAATCATTATGTCAACATGTCCTGAATACCAAAAAAGGTGGATTTTCTGTTTATGTCAAGTTGTCATGACAAAGACATCCCAAACTAATTTAATGTCAACCTGTCATGAACTTCTGGTAATGTCACTTTGATTAATGTCAAGCGGTCATTTTAAAGACGTATTTAACGTTAACTTGTCATGACGAAGACAACTTTTTGTAATGTCACTTTGATTAATGTCAAGTTGTCATCATCAAGACAACCCAAACAATGTCAACTTTTCATGACAAAAACCAAATTAACTTCTAAGACATAAGTCATAAACGTTTAGGACTTGTTTTTAAGGTCTATGACATGTTCATGACAGTGTCATGTCATAGGTATGAAAGCGTCATGTCACGGTTATGTCATTACTGTCAAGTAAAGTGTCACTAAATCTTTTGTTTTAACTGTCACTTTTAAAGAAAAATAATTGGTTTTATTGTTTAAGTTGTAGAACTGTAACATCTTCTGACAACTCTGTATCCTATAATTAACTATGTATACTGTATACACTACCGGTCAAAAGTTTGGGGTCACTCACAAATTTCCATTATATATACATATATTATAAAGTTTTTATAAGCACTGCAAATCGCTATGTATTGAGCAGATATTGTAAGGTTAAATAAAGAAAATGTTGCATTTGAACATTTTGCTGATCTGTTCAGTATGAAGATTTCGTCACTTTGCAGATGTTTTCCTTAAGAATGTTTTCTTGTTATATTCATAAAACATGTTCTCTGTCTGGGTTGCATTGATTCTTTCAAAGTCAAAAAATTGGTGGTATAAAACAAATAATTGTTGGGAGACATTTTCTAACGGCCCTCCCAGCTCACTGTGGATGTCCGATCTTTAATGTATAATGAAGCATGTTTCATTACAGCTTTTACAGACTGACACGTCTGTTAGGTGAAGTCATGTCCTCTCTACTATCATATCAGTTCCAGTGGGCTACACTGAGCGGCCACAACACGACTTTTATTGAAAGGCCAATATCAGCACAGTGATAAATGGCTCCAACACTAGTTTAGATGGTCTGGCTGGCGGCTCGTTTGGAAGAGGAGCTGAATACAAAGTTCAATCCCATCTGTCTCCAGCAGAGTTAAGAGTCAATGCCAGTGCCACAAACACTCTTCCATGACATTTGCAGTCAGATCTGAGACACACATCATCCTGTGGGGAGTCTTATAATTAGGAGTGTTTTGCATGATTTAATCGCTCAATAGAGGGAAGAAAATGAGAAATATCCACAAGGTGTTAATTACTGGTCCCCACAATGTTCTGTTGCCATAACCACAATTCACTCAAGTGGGACACATTTACACTCATAGTCTCTCCCTTCACAATGAAACATGAATGAGCATCCAGGGTGGTCCCGGCTTCTAACTATGCCCTGAGCCAATGCCATAGGCAAGGCGTTCCTCTAGGCTCCTTTCAATACAACATCCCTCCAGCCAAGAACCAATGCCTTTTCAAGTGTGTTACACAAAGTGGAAATGTTGAATATGAGGAGGAAGGAGGATTGCACACACAGAGACATGAATCAAAGGCCTGTCGGCATCAGGGGAGGGGAATACACACACCTTAATCAAGACAAGCTTGTATATTTTATTCATTGGCTATTTATTATTGAGTATACAGTATATCACTGTTAAATAATTCACCAACTCCTTCTTTCTTACCCGTAGGTTAGGTCTCGGTGCACAATACCTACAGGGTACATTTTTCACGTTCATTTTTTTCTTCTCCAAAGTATCACTGTTAACATTAGATCTCAACTTTCTTTGACTTCCCTCAGGGGATTTTAGATTCATAATTCAATCATTAATTCCTCCAAGGTGACAGCGGACTTCCACCCGTCTGGGTTTTGCTTTGATAATGTAATTAGCCATTAAACAGCCACTGAGACATTTTAAAGGCGATGTGATTCGTCTATGTCAAATTTCATCACATCCACCCTTAAGGCTCACAATCAAATGGGAATATGTGCAAGTCAAATAGTTGAGATTAGCGGTGGAATTGCAGGCTGCTGTCCGTCAGCGGGCCGTAGTAAAGGCTGTCAGCAGGATGTGTGAGGAGGGGATAAACACTGACGCTGACCAAGCAGGCTGCTAGAGATGCTTTAATTAAAACTGTGACATTGTATCATAAAAACCAGAAACCTAATCGTGATGGAATAAGTATAATGTAATTATCAGCCAGGTTATAAATAGCTTTAATTTCATGCTTTGCAGAAAATGAAATGGAAATGGCATTGAGGGGAGGTGCATGATTCTCTGTGTGTGTGTGTGTGTGTGTGTGTGTGTGTGTGTGTGTATGAGAGGGGGTAGTTTACCGAGCTTGTCGCCACCCTCTGCCAGCGCCAACAGACAGGAGCCAAATCCAATTTCTCCTCTCAGGTCACACGTCTGTCCACTCAGCCATCCTTCAAACTTCTCTTGATCTGTCACCCTCCTCCTCATCATTATCCTCTTTGCAACATTATCCAATGTGACTGGGAGGGAGTCCGGGACGGCCTGTAAGCCACCTGGCAGGCCAAAGAGTCCTGACAGTTTGTCCCCTTTCCTCCCAGATGCATGATTTATCCCAACTCCACATTCCTCCTGAGAGCCCCACTTTCCAATTCACTGAATGACCTCAAGTGTAGAGTGCAGGGAGATGAGACTGTAAGTGATGAGTACAGTCATCAATAGCCCATTGCACTTATACTAAAGTGTTTGGAGCCTACAATAAAAGTTTATAGTTAAGTGTGAGCAGCAAGCCTTCCATTAAAATAAGAGTTTCAATGGAGCCAACTATATTTTATGAGAAGACATAATAGTATTCATCTATAATTCAATTAAAGTTTTAGTAATTAGCATGTTACCCTGAAATATGTTAGCTTTGTAGCATGGAACACTATTTAACACTACACTTAATTTCATTCACCTGCATTGTGTTGTGGTGGAAAACCATTAATTGCTACTTGGTTCACTTTGCATGAGTTCAATCTGATGGAACGTTGTCCTGTCAAATCACAAGGGCTTCCCATGTCCCACTCATTAGGGAGGAGTGGGATTGGCCCTGCCCTTCAGAAAATATATATTGATATATCCTCATACAGTAAGTGCAGGACTCTTACAGGCGGCAAAGGATGCTGGGAGGTGCTTTTGGTTACAGTAGAATGCTTTAATAAGCCAGGAGCTTACGCTTGCCCATTCAAGAAAGAACATTTTTATCAATTCAAATTTTAAGATCCAGTAGTAGATCACGCTGTACGTCCACCATGTCCCCTTCCTCTGTCTCTGTGTTGGCGTTCTAACCTCCGGTGAATTTCTGAGGACTATGGTTAACTGGTCTTCAGATCTCTGCGGGGTAAATCCAGACAGCTAGCTAGACTATCTGTCCAATCAGAGTTTTCTGTTGCAAAACTCAAACTACTTCTGAACATAAAAAATAAGTTCCTTTCAGAGGCTGTTTAGCAGGGGTACCGCGGCTCCGTCTGGCGCTTAGCACCGCCAATGAAGATTTTGGATGCTAAAAGAAATGCCAATAAACCAGAGCAGTTTTGCCTCCCATCCCAGAATTGTGTGTGGACTAGCCGGACCCTCCTGTGCACTGCTGTGGAGGAAGGTATAGACATGCAAGACTAGGACGGCCCTGACTAACAATGGATTTCACATTTCAGTTAGATTATATTATATTATATAATACTTTATTCATCCCATTAATGGGTGAAATTCCCTTGTTGTATAGAACTTGTTCACAACTAGAAATACTATACATATGTTCTAAATGCTAAAGCTGTCCAATGAGCCATTGTAACTATAAAAACAACGTAGCTCAACAACCAGCAGCCAGAGAAGTGGCTGAGATGAAAGCAGCACAAACAGCATGGCTTATTTGCTTGTGGGAAGAGGGAATTTATGAAGCAGGTTCACAGGTGTGAGAGGTGAAAGCCCAAGTGCCTGAGAGCCTAATGATCTGAGGGGGCCTTGAAGTAGTCCTTGGGGAGCCCCAATACAGGCGAGCGGGAAGAAAAGACACGGTGGTCACACTGCGCCAAGAAGAGTTTTCCTTTCAATAATGCAGGAGCTGATGAGGTTTGACCATCGGGAAAGAAGGAGAGACGCACTCTGTGTTACGATTTGGAAAGTTCTTACTAATCTTTGGTTGCCATGATTACCACAGTTTGATTAGCAGAACGATTGCAGTGATTAAAAGTGTAAAGGTGGAAGTGCTTTGCTAAATATCTAATTTGCCTCATTGCATTGAAATTGTTTTTATTAAAATGTGGGAAACTATTCAGAATGTGGCAAAGTGTAATTAAAAGTCAATACCTAGTTCAGAGCCATTCATTTTCTGGCTGCTTTTAAGAAAGGTAATTGAAAGGCCGCTCGGTTAAAGTGAAGGTCTAAGCATGAGTATCTGCGTTTAATAGAAATGCTTCCAATGAAAAGCAGAGAGCAGAGAAGGCCGCTCTTAGGGAGTGATAAACTGTGCAGGGGAATAATACTGGGCTTTGTCAACCTTCCGCTATTACAGTCCCAATGAAAGGTGTCTTAATTATACCTGCAGTAATGGCCTACATATAGTGAGACTGAATGAGCTGGGAACACACATAATGGTGAAGGACAAAGTCATTTTTCTTGCACAGTGTAATCATAAATTGAAATTCTTAGTGTCCATTAAAATCAACCAGCTTATTACATGCCAATTGCTAAAAGCTTGCTGATGATGAGAACGTCTTTAAAAACAACTAGTCCCCATTTATGTTTATTTCAGCACTAACCCTTTAGTCTTATTTATACTTTTATTGTGTCTTTTTTTGCTAACCTGCAATTTGCATTTTATTGTGTCACATTCATTTCCCCTGAAGTGACATTCTGATAGGAGCAGAACAGATGGAAATCTAGGATTGTCCTGGCAAAATTCATCATGAAAAATGCATCAGACACCTGTGTAATTTGCCTAATCATCTTTTGCTAATAATCTCCATGCATTAATTATGCACGACTTCCATAATGCAATCAAGATAAAAGTAAATCTGATGACTTAATACCCTTCAAAATAATTACGCCCCCCCACCACCACCACCACCCTTCCCCCAAGCCCACACCCATCTCTGGGACAGCTTTCCTTTTGACATGTTCCTCCCCTCCTCCAGGATTTTAATTGGGAATAGAAAACAGAAAATCCCAGACGTGGCTGCTTGTTTGTTTGGGAATAGTAACCCCAGTCACCGAAAGATTTTACATGAAACCAATCACAGTGTGTTAACAATAAACTTCCGACTAAAACAGGAAGTGACAGGAGAAAGTGGGAGGGATAGACAGGAGACGCTGCTGGAGACAGACAGGAAGTGACGGGAGACGCTGATGGAGAGAGAGAGAGAGAGAGAGGAAATGACGGGAAACGCTGCTGGAGAGTAAGAGGAGGGATGGGAGATGCTACTGAAGAGAGACAGGAAGTGACGGGGAGAGAGAGGAAGTGACAGGAGATTCTGCTGAAGGGAGACAGGAAGTGACGGGAGATGGTTGCTGAAGAGAGAAAGGAAGTGACAGGAGAAGCTGATGACGAGAGACAGGAAGTGGCGGGAGACGCTGATGAAGAGAGAAATGAAGTGGCGGGGGAGAGAGAGGAGGTGACAGGAGGCGCTGATGGAGGGAGACAGTAAGTGATGGGAGACGCTGAGGGAGGGAGAGACAGGAAGTGACAGAAAACTCTGCTGAGAGAGACAGGAAGTGACGGGAGTCACTGATAGAGAGAGAGGGGAGAAGTGACAAGAAACTCTGATAGAGGGAGACAGGAAGTGACGGGAGGCGCTGCTGGAGATAGACAGGAAGTGACGGGAGACGCTGATGGAGAGAGAGAGGAAGTGACGGAAACGCTACTTGAGAGAGACAGGAAGTGACACGAGACGGTGATGGAGAAAGAGAGGAAGTGACAGGAGACACCGATGGAAGGAGAGAGGAAGGGATGGGAAATGCTGCTGGAGAGAGACAGGAAGTGATGGTAGACGATGATGGAGAGAGAGAGGAAGTAACGATAGATGATGATGGAGAGAAAGAGAAAGAGAGGAAGTGACGGGAAACAGTGATGGAGACAGACAGGAAAGGATTGGGAGACACTGATGGAGAGGGAGAGGAAGTGACGGGAAACGCTGCTGGAGAGAGACAGGAAGTGATGGGAGACGCTGATGGAGAGAGAGAGAGAGGAAGTGACAAGAAACGCTGCTGGACAGAGACAGATAGTGACGGAAGATATTGCTAAAGAGAGACAGGAAGTGATGGGAAAAAGACAGGAAGTTACGGGAGATGGTGGTGAAGAGAGACCGGCGACGCGATGGGAGATGGGAGAGGGCGATCTGGTGAATCCATGTGTATTTGTATATGCAGCGTGATAAAAAGGGCCGAGCTGCTACTAAGGAATGCATTCTGAATCAGATGCAGTGTAATTCTCATGGTTGTACGTATATTAAATAGAAGATAAACGTATAACTAAAGGGTGGAGCATGTAATAACGGCTCCAAGCTAACCTAAAAACAGGCCTGAAGGAAGGTTAACGTCTATGTGGACCTGTGTCAGGGGCTGCTTCAATACATTATCCTAATTAAGAAGCATCGTTAATACCGCTATATGAACACATACTAAATATACTGATGCCCCCCACCCCTTCCTTACTTTCAGAGGCTGATCGCAGGAAAACACTCCTGCTTTAAAATCTGCACATCACAAGTGATGCACTCCTGCTCCAAGTAGCTGTTTATTAGAGCTTTTACTTTGTTAATGTGGCAAACGCTTAAGTGTTAATCAATGCTGTTGCTGTGGCAACCGGGCAAACAGCAAATCCTGCTTATGGTGCTCCATTGTTGGTGACACATGCAAACAGCGAGAGAGAGAAAGGGAACACAGTTTAGAAGTGGATGGCTGTGCCACCTACCTGCTGTGGAGTTTAGAATGGCCAAGATCATTTCCACATGATTTCATGACTGTGTCATTCATGTTATGTATGTAATGTATACATACATAACAACTGCTACTTTATGACAAACAACAGTTTAGCCATCGTAACGAAACGCCTATCTCTGGCAACAGCGGTCACAGCCAGATTTGAGTGTATACTGCTAATGAAGACCTCATACTGGGTTGTTTCAGACGTGTGTCTATCGCACATATGGAGAGCAATTGAGCATCAGAAGGCACTTAAGTGTAAGTGGGAAATATTGGTTGATGGAAGCAGTCCACATAATTCGGAACCATAAGCACGCGCTCTTCTTTCTGCGGCAGTGCTGTATGGGAAGAGGAAACAGCAAGCACCACCACCTGGATTATTAAAATGCTGCAGCTTCTACACTTGTAGTTCTTCAAGACCTTCAATCACAGCCACACTGGCTTGTGTCACAGCGGGTAATCAGCAGTGATGAACCACTATCTGCAGCTTTTAGTAGACATTTATATTGCCTTCCCCCCATATTTGGTGCCGCTGCATAGAAATGCCCTTAAAACACGTTCGTTCAAACACACATTTGTAAAAAAGAATTGGTAGAACATGTGACTCCTTTTCTCCCTCGTTTTGCAACTACTATATATGAAATGCTATCCCAAGATCCTGATTTTCAAAACATCAGCAATCCTATTTAATGTATACAATTGGCATTGCTGAGATATGGGAGGTATGGAACCAGTCTACACTGACAGCACCTTTTGCAACCAGCGTTCAAATGTATTTCAGTGTTATTTTTCACATGTAGACTGTATTAATAAAGCACTTTTCTTGTCTTGATGACAACTCAAAGCTTTAAAGGTCCCATGACATGGTGTTCTTTGGATGCTTTTATATAGGCCTTAGTGGTCCCCTAATACTGTATCTGAAGTCTCTTTTATGTAGTCCTTAGTGATCCCCTACTACTGTATCTGAAGTCTCTTTTATATAGACCTTAGTGGTCCTCAAATACTGTACCTGAAGTCTCTTTTATATAGACCTTAGTTGTCCCCTAATACTGCATCTGAAGTCTCTATTATATGGACCTTAGTTGTCCCCTAATACTGCAGCTGAAGTCTCTTTTATAAAGACCTTTGTGGTCCCCTAATACTGTATCTGAAGTCTCTTTTATATAGACCTTAGTGGTCCCCTAATACTGTATCTGAAGTCTCTTTTATATAGACCTTAGTGGTCCCCTAATACTGTATCTGAAGTCTCTTTCCCAAAATTCAGCCTTGGTGCAGAATTACAGCCACTAGAACCATTGCCACGATGAGCTTTCCTTAGTATGTGCCATTTCTCAGTCTGTAGCTTTTGAGTGGGAGAGAGGGAGGGACAAGGTGGAGGCTGGGGGTGTGGCCTTGACCAACTGCCACTTTGCTAGTTTGAAAGCCCCGATGTCTCTCTCTCATGGGTGTGCCAAATTCTCTGGGTGTTGAAAGCAGGGAAAGGGGAGGTAACCTTGCCCCTTATGACCTCACAAGGAGCAATATTGTCATTCAGCCCATCAGAGCTTTCATTTTCTGAAAGGCAGAGCAGGATAACCAAGGCTCGGTACACATCTATCACCTTTTCTAGCCACTGGGTGCTATAGGCAGGCTTAGGGAACTCTTATTAATGTTTAAAAAACTCATAAAGGGACATTTTTGTGCCACTGGACCTTTGACATAGTACAAGAGGGCACCCAGATAGTTCACTTATATATATCACATATAGAGGTGAAATCAGGTGTGTACAGGAACCATTCACACACATTTGCACTCCACTGGCACCACATAGGGAGCAATTTAGGGTTCAGTGTCTTGCCCAACAAGACTTAGACATGAAACCTCAGGGCCAGGGATTGAACCACCAACCTTCTGATTGGTAGGTAACAGCTCTTCCACCTGAGCCACAGCCGCCCAAACACACACCTCAGTTTAATAACCTGAAAACCATTTAATACGTTTTATTCCTATCTTGTTTATTAGTTTAAATGTAATAATTTCCTGACTTATGTAATTGACTTTGCTTCCCTTAACCACACTGTTACACGTTATACAATGCAGATGCCATGAATGGGGAATGTGAAAAATGTTACAAAGCTCTACAGAAAATGTAGAAGCTGTATGTGAAAATCAATAGGAATTTTGATGGGTTTTACGTTGGTAATGATAGAGGAGGTGAAGAGGCTAGGGCGCAGGTTAATGGCACTATCAGGACATAGACTAAGTGAAGTGCAAAGGAAAGGTCTACCACCAGAGGTTAATTAACCTTTCTAAACCCAAGGTGTCTGAACGCACATACATCTTGAATGGAAGCCGCCACAAAAAGCCTGTAGGTCACAACTAATACATTCCGCAAGTTACAATTAAAACATCATCAGACTAACACCTGATCTCCATTTAGGAGCCATTTATGAAGCTGAGATTCACCAGGCAATTTATTACAGTCAAAAGGTGTCTGAATGGGGGGCAGCTAGGTTAGCAGATATGCAATTTCAGTCAATGCAAAAGCAGAGATTGGGAAGGAAAGGCCAGTGATGCAATGAGTGAAGCATTGACTATGTCTAGCACTTCCCCCTTCTTTATGTTAGTGGATACAACAGTGAGAGAACAGGGAGATAAGTTAGATACAGGAACACAAAGGTTCTCTGGAGGCTTTCAGCACTGTGCTGAGTGCAAGTTGTGTTTGTCTCTATCAGTAAATCCACAGTCAGCTTTTTACCTTGCTTTCCCTGTTTTCAGCCTATGTCTAGTCTACACTGAGAGCCACAAACAGCCGCAGTCTCATTCCTTGTATGTGTGCACACCGAAACCTTAATTCTACAGTTAGATGTGTCCCAGAGAAATGTAAGTGGACTTCCATGTATTCATGTGGAGGACTCCTACTTACAGACAGGGGGAATATTGCTGTGACTGCAGTGCAGCCATGTCAAAATGTGTGTTAATAATGGAACAATCTCACTAAAAGGTCAATTAAGCTCTATTATATTATCACTTGCTCTTCATCAGCAGATAGGCTTTTCACAGTTGTCATGGAATTCGCAATGTTCAAATAAAAAACTCGCTATTTACCAATGGTTGAACTTCTAATGGTGAGTGTCTATACACGTGTGGTTTTCAATGGATGGGATCGCCCTGCTTCCCAGCGTTGCACGTTTGTGGGCTCACTCCCAGTTTCTCTTCAATGACCAAGGACGAGCAAAGAAAACAGGCTCCGCCCTCCTATAACCACAATGGCTGCAGCTGATTGGACAAACCCGTCAGGTGGAGCTGGCTGCTCCCGGATTTCAGAACTGATAGAAAGATAGATAGATAGATAGATAGATAGATAGATAGATAGATAGATAGATAGATAGATAGATAGATAGATAGATAGATATTCATTCTAAGAAAAATTGCACCTCGTTTGGAATTCAGATGTCATATTTTACGAAAATAACTCAACAAAACGTGATTCTGAAAACATTTTAAACAAGAAATGGGCCATGCAGGTGGGGAATCTGTCTTCCTTTCATATCAACAACGGTCAGTTTAAAATATTTTTCGTGGGCTTTTGAGCGGCAGCAAGCCAAGCCGGGCCTATCCTCACTTTCATAAAGTTGGCTAGATTCAACTGCAAGTGAGGACCGCGCTACCAGAATGAATTGCATGGCTGCTCCTATAGAGATGAATGGGAAGCGGGGAAATGACACTGACAATGGACACGCACTATAAGACTTCAGTTGTCCTAGTAAGACGAATCAAGTTGCAGGGGTCCATCTTCATCCGCTTATCCGGTATTGGGTTGCGAGGGCAGCAGCTCCAGTAAGGGACCCCAAACTTCTCTTTCCCAAGCCACATCAACCAGCTCCGACTGGGGGATCCCGAGGCGTTCCCAGGCTAGGTTGGAAATATAATCTCTCCACCTAGTCCTGGGTCTTCCCCGAGGCCTCCTCCCAGCTGGACGTGCCTGGAACACCTCCCTTGGGAGGTGCCCAGGAGGCATCCTTACCAGATGCCCGAACCACCTCAACTGGCTCCTTTCGGGATCTATCCCACAAAGAAACACTATCTGTGTAATTTCTCATCACTCTTCTAAAAATAATTGAAGCGTGGTTGTTGGAGTAAATTGTTTTCTTGTAAAATACTATACATTTTCCAAGAGAAAGTAGCGTCTCTTTGTGCTGTCAGGTGTCTTGTGAAGCTGGTATCAAGACGTTGGTGTGATGAGTGAGGTCATAGCGGGATTGGGACAGAGGTTGGCCCACATCACCACTTCACTTAAGTTTACAACAGAACCAGAAGAGCCAGAGCGTCTGAGAGGGTAGATCAGCAGTAGCTTTACCTGTAGTTACGCTTGACTGCAGCTAGTCAGAGCCAGGTTCCACTCTGACTTCCTCAGTGGGTAACACCCTCGAGCTAAAGAGGAAGTCCAAATGAGATGCATGCACGGTAAGATTATCAAACGCAGCTTCTTGTTTCAACCAGCAGGTTCTGCCAATCCCTCAGTGACTGGTATCCCTGATGACGCCTCTATGTTGGAGGCTTCCCCACGGGCAAATCCTTCCAAAGGGAGACGCATCCGAAGCACTTCTGTGCATCTTGTTTCTTGGAAGCTTCCTTAAAAAGGTACGACGACGAATGGAGGATAGGTGGGGTGGGGGTTTGGGTCTGTAATATAAAAAACATCCTTGTGAGCACTTCTTCTAACTTACAAACACACACACACACACACACACAAACACCCTATGAAACCCCGCTCTCCCTCCCATGAGTCTGTCGATCTACGACCTAAACAAAGACAACAAAGCAATCCCCTCTGGAGAGCGGCCATCTCCTGATTCCTCACACACGCACAAACACATACACACACACATACACACGCATGTACGCTCACACTTTCATTTCCCATGATGTAATGATGCTGCAAGGCATCTCCTTTTTCTCTCCGCACTTTATTTTCAGCTGCAGCTTTTGATTTAGGAAGTTTTTTAGAGTGTGCCCCACCCCTCTCCCTGTAACATGTCTCCACCCCCACCCCCACCCTCCACCCCACTTGTATTTAAAGACAAACTTTGAGTATACGCCGCACCTTCACTCTGGATGCGGCCTATTCCCCCGGCTCAGTAATTGCCCTGTTTTTCAGCAAGTGCAGATTCCTGCGCCACACCAGTGTGCTGCTGTAATTTGTGGGTAAATAGGTTTTCTGCTGAGTTTAAAGGCAATGTGCCCGTTGGGGGATTCAGCTTTGGGGAGATACTCTGAGGCTGAGAGAAATCATTAGGCAACGAGAGGGGAGGGGGGAAGGGGTGTGCTCCATGATGCAAACAGTCAGTCAGGGGTGACCTGACAAGGTTTTCTGAGGACTCGCACTTTGGATTTCTTTTCATTTTATGTGAGGCCAAGCTAGCTTTTCAGTGACTGTACAGTGCGGTTCAAGGTCAGATTTACTACATATAAACGCAAACGTTTTGCTGAAACTCTATAAAATGGTCATCACTTTTACTTTAGACTGGAAAAACCCTCCACAAATACCAAAGCATTAGCTAAAGCTTGTGATAAATGGATTAAAGCCAAATGACAAAAGAACATTTTCATTTTTTTTGTAGAAGGTATTTCCAATGGATTTTATTGTGGCTTGACTTTCTCTCTTTTGGATTAAAACAAAAGTGCTGCATGGGAAATGAGCACTTTAGTGCCAACCTTGTGCCAAAATTGGCCCATAAACAATCCTATTCAATTAATAAGCGATTTTAAAAGCAACACTATGTAACATGAAAGTCACGTGATTGGCTGAACGGAGATGGCAGCCGAAGGCACATATAGCTCCTGGCCCAACTTGGCCAAATAGTATTATAATGATAATAATATGGTTCCAACTGCAACTCCCTTCTCCTTGGCATTAGCTCTACCAACATCAACCGATTCCAACTGATTCAGAACGCAGCCGCTCAAGTCATTACCCGCTCCAAATCCTAGGAACCACATCAATCCAGTTCTAAAACAACTCCACTGGCTTCCCATCTCCCACCGGATCACCTATAAAATCCTGGTCCTCACCGACAAAGCCCTCCACCATCTGGCCCCTTCATACCTCACTGACCTCCTCTCCCCCTACCCACCCTCACAGTCCCTCAGATCCACCTCGGCCGGTCTCTGCAATAACAAGTCCAACCTCCGCCTCCCCTCAAGGGCAGCTCCCAGGCTCTGGAACTCCCTCCCCCTAGAGATCTGCACCTCTGAGTCCCTCACTATCTTCCAGTCCCGCCTCAAGACCCATCTCTCAACCCCTGGCTATCCATAGCCCCACACCCCCCTCCATTCTCACTGTGCCTGAATCTTGTTCTGTTCGGTTTGGTCTTGTGTTTGCATTGTTTATGTTTTCTACCTTCCCTGTAAAGCAACTTTGAGTTTGTGCAAAGCGCTATATAAATTCCATTTATCCTTATTAAAATACACTTTTGGTGAGGTTGGCTTGTTACCTATCTCCGACTTACAAAATGCATCCAGTCCACCATGTTCCTCTTTTTTCTTTTACCTTCAATTAAGATCATCCCTCAAGGCACACAGTGTCCCTTGGCAGAGAGCTCTGCCCATCCATCCTATCTTTCTGTGTGTTGACGTTCTAAACTGGTGTCAGTTGTGTAACATTTGTGGCACTTTTACATTGCATGCATCAAAGTATTTGTCTACCCTATGACAATATCCAATATGTTCTTTGTCTAGATTTTAGTATTTTAAAACCTCAACCGTGTTCAACATAGCTTACTGTTCTTCTCTAGCACAAAAGAGTGAGAGAGAGAGAGAGAGTGTGTGAGGCAGGTCATTGGAGGCCTTGAATATGTGGAGCAACTCCACGGCGGTCTCTGCTGCAAAGACTGGGCTGTCCTCCTCTGGCTGCCTATGTTTGGCTCTGGAAGATGCCATTTAAGCTCAAGGGTGATCCTTGTTTGATGGTAATATAAATTGTATTCATGATTTATAATCACATTTCTGAAGTCGTGGTGTTATCTGACTTAACTCTGCCTGCAGTAATCCAGTTTCCTGCTCATGTCACAGAGTGTAGCCAGGCAGCTAGATGTGATCGTTTGGTGGTGTTGCCTCTGCCTGCCCGGCACAGACACTGAGGACACTCTACAACACACCTGAAGCATATCCCTAACCAGGACATAGACATGATACGTGTTCTGAGGTCCAGAACTGCAGAGACACGCTTTGGGTGTGCGGTAGGACGCGCAGTGAGACACAGAGCGGTACCGACAACACGGGGGCCACCAGCGACCCCTTTACCCAGACCCAAATGGAAGGGGGACATCATTTCATGTTGGCTACTGACTACAACCACATTGCACTCAAAGTTATTATATCTATCTAAAGTTATTATATAGAAATAGAAATAGACATATTACATACCTGAGAAAGAAAGATTGACCAAGTATGACTTGGATTTTCCCCCTTTACTTTCCCTTTTAATTGTTCTTGGTTTAATTTCCTTCTTTCCAGTGATGACCCTGCCCCAGTATCAGCCAGCAGATGGCTTCTAAAATAACATTAAAATACGATTAGGCCTACATAAAGAAATCACCTGCTACCTTTTACCTGGCTGGGTATCACAGGCTTTTCCGGTGTAACAAAAAAAAACTGTTACCCGTCAGAATGTGTGACTGTAGAGTGGTTTGTGCATTTGTGCGTACGTACATGCATGTATGTTTGTGTGCATGTGTGTTTGTTTGTGTGTGTGTGTGTGTGTGGGGGGGCCTTACGTGTTGATGCAAAATCATGTCAGCTGTTTCATTAAATATGTAATTCTTCAGACAAAGTGAGAGCCATGGTCACCTTTATTTATTATAAAGCAAAACAAGTTGTTCTGTTGTATTAAATGTGAAACCATGTCACCGTCCATGTGGATCCTTTGGCTCACAGCTGAATCCTGGGACTACAATAGACTACTAATGTGTTTGGAGGGAATAATAAACTCATGCTCTCTGTGCAAAGAATGATTATTGTTAGTTCCGGGCCACATTGACTGTTACATGTGCTCAGGCTACACCTGTCCCCACATCCCTGATGTGTACAGTTACAGGGGTAACAGATAACGCCAGGTGATTAGTCAGTGGTAATTTAATTGACTGATTAATATAGGAAGGGTGACTGCTACTCGCGCTTCTTACTTTCTTTTCTTTGGCTACCTATTCTGCCTTTCTTCCAAACTTTGATTTATTTTATTGGATGCGTTTGGCCTCTTTGGGTGTCAAGCAGTTATCGACATGAAACCCTGTCAGACGTCTTTTGGTGAAACTGCTCATAGACATCTGAAACATGACACAGGGCCTGACTAGACACTGCTGTACTTTTAGAGACGGTCATAAGCAAACTGATCAGGCTCTTTTTTGGGATCTGAAGATCTGAACTTAATCTGTCAGATAAATGAAATGGAATAAAAAGTAGAACGTTTCCCTCAGAAATGTAGCAGCAAGTATGAAGTAGCAGTAAATGGAAATGCACATAAAGTACAAGTACCTGAAAGTTGTGCTTGAGTAGAGTTATTGAGTAAATGTACTAAAGTATATCCATACATTTTTAGTCTGAAACTGTGGTCGACTGAATGCACCCCACAACTGCACTAGCACATTGACCCTACTTATAAAAAGAAATGTTGACATTGCATTATTACATACGGGCCGTTTGGCCAACATATTTTATCATATGATTGCATCCTCCTCAGCGAATTTGAATACAATAGGTTTTTTGTTTTGTTTTTAATTGTTGTTAATAAACGGAATCTTCAACTTAAAGTTTTTTTCATTTTGGTCAGACAATACAGAACTGTGATTTCTTTAATTCAGTATAGTCTTAGAAAAATTGCGCTTGTGTCGGCCTACGGCCCAAATGTTTTTGATAGTTTCTATGATACGCTCACCAATCAAATACCGGAGTTAACAGACTGTTCTTTTGTTGTTGGTGCAGATTTTAATGCTGTGTGGGACCCAAATATCGAACTGTCAAACGCAAAGATCACTGGGGCAAGAGGTCCAAGCCATGAATACTCTGGAATCATGGGCCAGCAGCTTGGGGTTTATAGATATTTGGCGTGCAGTTAATCCCACCTGGAAGGATTATTCCCTTTTTCTCTGGTAGACCTAATTTTTTTTCCAGAATAGATTTTCTTTTTGCATCACCTCAATTATTTCATTCAATTGATAGAACGGGGTTGCTGCCAATGGCATTGTCTGACCACAGAGGGAGTGTTTTGTTCCATCACCTTAGACCGTCTGTCTCAACGTGCTGCTAGATGGCGTTTTAATACTTCTTTACTGAAAAATGAACCCCAGGATATTGTGGGACGCAATTAAAGGTTTTATTAGGAGCAATACCATACTTTTCTGCTCTATTGCACGCAAAGCTACGTCACTTCAACTGGAAAAGCTCAATTTACTAAATAAGACTCACTGTTACAAACTACTGCTGCTTTAGAGCGATTATTAGTCAAGAAGGAAATAAACAATATTCTGAAACAGAGGTCTCAATTTCTAATTCACAGAACAAGACTGTGCTATTACTTTCATGGTGCAAGACCTAGTCACCTTCTTGCTATGAGATTAAGATCCAGTGATTATTTTGCAGACATTCTCGCTATTAAATCTTCGGATGATAAAATTAGAACTGACCCTGTCAAAATGAACAAATCTTTCCAGGCGTTTTGTTCCAATCTTTATGAATCTGAGGTTACTTTGGATACATCTCACTGTGACACTGGTTAAATCAGCTTGACTTGCGTCAGTTATCAGCAGAGGAATCAGCTAGCTTAGACAAACTGGTTAATATGGAAGAGTTAAAGGTGGCCGTGCAGAACATGCACAAAGGGAAATCACCAGGTTTTGATGGGATGCCCCCTGAATTCTATGCTTTTTTCCTTAGGGCCCTTTCCTTCTTGACATATCTAAATTCATCTGAAAAAACAAGCAGCCGCAGCTTAAGATGTCTACTTTACAGAAGAGGAGAGAGGATGGCGGCCTTTCAGTTCCCAACTTCCAACATTACTTCTGGTCTTTCGTATTGAGGCCCCTCCTCATCTGGTTTAATCCAGATATATCAGTTTGTTGGCATACCTTAGAAGATGCATTGACAGAGCCTTGGTCACTCCATGACGTTCTTTTCTCCAATGTTTCTAGCAAACAGTGCCAACTATGCTTTGGCCCCATTATCTCTCATCTTATCAAGACTTGGAGATTGGCTGAAACATACTGCCATGTAACTGGCACACTTTTTCCCCATTATTCAATAATACAGCACTCCTGATTGGTGGGAGGCCGATAACAGCCCCACAATCGGAACAAAGGGGACTTCATTATCTAAAAGTGGTTTTTATCGAGGTTGGCTTATTGACTTTTTCTGACTTGCAGAACGCATTCAGTACCACAGTCCTTTTTTCTTCTTCTTTTACCTTCACTTAAGATCAGCACTCAAGGTGTACAGTGTTCCCTGGCAGAGGCCTTCGCTCATTCATCCTATTCGAAAGTTATTTACTGTGCAGCCTAAAACTGTGGTAAGATATATTGCTTTATCAGTTCTTGGTGGTATCTGGCTGCTCTGCCCTTCCTTTTGAGAGGATCTGGGCACATGATTGCCCAGGCCTGAGTATCGATGGTGACTGGCACGATGTATGGTCTTACATTCCAGAAGTATCACACAATCCAGACCATAAGCAGATTCACTACAATTTCATTCATAGGACATATCTCAACCCCATGAAAATGCATCAAATAAAAATAATTAACAGCCCTTTATGCACTTTATGCCCAATTATAGCTCAAGGTAAATATCTTCACATGTTCTGGGAGTGCTCTCCTGTTGGTCAGTTCCGAGTTGGTATTGCATCTAAAATCTCCACTTTGACTAATGTTACTGTACCTGTACCTGTTACTGTTAAGGTCGGAATGGACTCAGAGAATGTGCTGTGTTTGCTGGACTTACAGCTGCTAAGAGAATGATTGCAACCCATTTGAAACCACCCCATGACCTTTTGTGGAGCCTTTCCTATTTGGGTGTGGTTTTTTGGAACTCTCTCTCTGGACACGTGGCAGTGCATCTCTGACTCTGTGAGGTTGTGGCCTTGTGCTTCATTTATACATGATTCCATTGTAAGACAGATGTTAAACTATTACCCAGCCCTTGTTGTGGCTATGTAACATTAGGTGTGTTATAGCATGGGGGGGCATGGCCCCAATAATGAAAATCAAATAATCCCAAAAATACATATATTTTTACGACATTTGTCAGCTTTTGTTGTTTTTGATACATTTTTTCATTAATTTTGTCTATGTTTTTGTCACTTATTGTAACATCCATTAAGTGTGTTATATCATCCTGGGTGTTTTCTCCGTCTGTTCGACACATCGATACGGGGCCCATTGAGCAGTTTGACGCTTGAGCGACAGCTTTTGAGTGAGTTGGTGTCCCTGACCGTCAATTAGGAGCAGACCTCATTGACACCCATAAAAACCCGGCCATCCAGTGCTTTCAGTAATTGGCGTGACAGTTTATCATTATCCATAAAAAGCACTGGGTTCTGCAGACACATGGCTGTTTGAATGGCCCTCCACCACTCGAGTGTCACTCAATTCTGTACAGCTGTTTGTTTCCATGTGATTATTTTTTTCTCTCTCAAGGCCAAATGGTCATTTCACTCTGATGAGCTGACCGTAAAGCGATCAGCTGGGGCTGTGCAAGGCTGATTGAGAGCTTTATCCAAGGATACCAAAGGGAGGCCATTAATGCTAGTTGCTTTTGAACAACTCTAAAACACACTTCCTTTATATTTATTCTCTTTGCATACAAAATATTGGAGTCTCATCTACACTTCCTTAACCCCAGATTTACAAATCAGTGAATTAAATTTCAACCACAAAGGGGGAAGGGGGTAGTGTAAAATACTACAGGACAGAGCTCTACTTCCATTTTCAGAGAGACCTTACTCTAAAGAGTTTTCTATCAATTGTAGAAAGGCTCCAAACACACCACACTTTCCATTACTTAAATCTAACTGATACAATTATGTACTCGTCAACCGCCCAGAAGCATGACTCAAGTGTCAATACTTGACGCCGTGATTACCATTTGACAAAAACATAGTTAATTACAACTCAGAAGTTAAGTGAAGAGCCGGTGCTGAAGCATTAAAACATAAATGAAGCCTTTGCCCCCTCCAGCAGAGGTAGATAATGGGATTCCACATCAATAAACACTTAAGAGATTTTTGTTCGCATCAAGTGCCAGCATCCTGTGGAAAAAGTGTTATTTGAAAGTAATATTTCCCCTGTATTCAGTACAACAGTGCTCCTATTTATTTTGATGTGATTTTTTTTGTTGTTGGGGATTTTTTGTTTTTTTTATTCAGAGCCAACTCATTTGATATCTCTTGGTCTTGCAACCTTGTTTCATATAACATCTTCCAGCAGAGGTAGCCTTGCCTCCTACGCGTTGAATCATTCATGAGTTACAATTCAATACGATTGGATTGGGGAGAGGGGGACTCAAAAGTTGAATTTACAAAACATCACATTCTTTCATCTCATGGAGTTTTTTCCCCACAAAGTGCAGAGGTCAATGATGAGTCCTGTGGCAGTGGCTGGTATGAATAATACACCGACGGGCTCCAGAACCTGGGGAGACTTTCTCCTGTACTCGTGGAGATTATTGACGCTTTCACTGTTTTTTCTTCCTCTCCTCAGGTAAGAAAGCAGACCCTTTGTCTGTGGCCTCCTGTACTGTTCATGCCTCCATAGCCTCGAGGCAAAAGAGGCCTAATTTGCACCGGTCTGTTTTGTGGCCAATTATGATAATACCAAATGTACTGGTAACACAATCCAATTGAAAACAATAACGAGTGGGCCTACCAATATCATGCATTTTAATAATGCTCTCATTAAAAAGGCATTTTTATCTGTTCAGCAATTTGCAGAGTTTTGCCTCCCTCTCTTTGGACTGCAGAACATGGGCGTTGTGCTGCTGGCACTACTGGGACGCCCCTCAAGGGCGCAGCGGACACGGGGAGGCGAGGGACATGTCCCCCACACTTTTATCAGGTCTTAGTTGATTGGAATGCACCATAAGGAAAATAAATCATCATCAGAAATCAGTGAAAGTGGGCGCCTGGGTAGCTCACCTAGTAGAACGGGCGCCAACATGCAGAGGCTCAGTCCTCAACGCAGCGGATAGTGTTTGAGTCCGACCTGTGGCCATTTGCTGCATGTCTTCCCCCTCTCTCTCCCACCTTTCCTGTCTACAGCTGTCCTGTCTATTAAAGGCTAAAATGCCCCCCAAAAAATTATTATATATATAATATAATATTAATATAGAAAAGAAAAAAAATAATCACTAGTGTAAGCATTACTTTTGTGGTGAGGGTCATTTCTAATGATAAGTCATAATTTAATTGGTAACCCTTGTGCTTGTGAATTGAAAATCTATGTTTTTACTTCGTTTTTGTCCTTTTTTTCAAAACTTTTGATGATTAAAAAAAAAAAAACTACACAATACTAACTCATTAACTTTAGTTTTACATTTATTTTTGGAATTCATGGTCAATGAACCTCATTTATAGGAAATTAGACCTAATGTTTGAGTTGGAAAAGCAGAAATTAGGAATTATTTTGACTAAAATTAAAGGAATGTATGTTGATGGATAATCACAGACTAGAATATGTCAACTTTTACTCAATAATATTTCAAAATCACTTCAATTTTTTTTCAAATGTTGTAAAGTTGAATAAAACACCCTTAATGTAATGAAAGTAGAGATTTGTACTTGCATTTGGTGGAAACAATCATGTCATTTTGGGTAATTACATCTGGGTAGTTAAAAAGAGCATTGACATAGGAAAACGGGACAATTTAACCCGTGGACAACATGAGGGTTAATGATATTTTGAATTAATAGTCTGAATTTGCAAGAGAAGTTGTTACTAAAGCTGTCAGATAACTGTAGTGGAGTAAACAGTACTCAGAGTTGCAAGTGTGGATGTCAGTAGCAGCAGTGAATAAATAACACCTCTGCCATGCAGTTGATACATTTTTGCACCCAGTAATTATTATACATAATTGTCCAAGAATATTGAAATGTTATGTGGAGATACATGCTGGGAGACCAGTTGGACACTAAGCTTCACAGAAACAAAGGTTGAATCACTGGACCCTGAACAGAAAGAAAAGCCCTTAGTAACATCTTCATGACTTCATTACTATTTTTTCTACTTTTGTTATTTCCACTCTTTATTTTAACCCCAACCGGCCCGTCAGACACTGCCTACCAAGAGCCTGGGTCTGTCCGAGGTTTCTGCCTAAAAGGAAGTTTTTCCTCGCCACTGTCGCACTGTTGCTTGCTCTGGAGGAGACTACTAGAACTGTTGGGTCCTTGTAAATTCTGGAGTGTGGTCTATC
Organism: Etheostoma cragini; assembly: GCF_013103735.1. Classification (NCBI taxonomy): domain Eukaryota; kingdom Metazoa; phylum Chordata; class Actinopteri; order Perciformes; family Percidae; genus Etheostoma; species Etheostoma cragini. The sequence goes on from NC_048429.1 coordinate 16,673,705, forward strand.
TGTAAAGTGTCTTGAGATAACTCTTGTTATGAATTGATACTATAAATAAAATTGAATTGAAATTGAATTGAATTGACAGTGAAACAGTGCAATCATTTATTCTTCTGGAGCAGTCAGAGTTTATTCATCTGCGATCCTAATGCAGCACCAACAAATTCAATACAGAGAAGATTTTACACTATTAATACACAAATGCAAGGCTAGATCATTTAGATACTTTTATTTTTTTTGTCTATGGTGCATACGCAAGCCTGTACTATTATTACGATTGATGACAAATTATATTATAAAATCAAAAGCTCAAACCCTTCAGTCAAGGGTAAACTGTAGATGTGAATATCTCTTTGAGTTTATTGAATTCATGCTCAGAGTTAAACAAGGGAATCAAAAGCAAAATGTATCAGGTTAGAAAAAAATTAAGTCTAGCAGCTAGCCCTATGAAAAATTAAAATAAAAATGGATAAATAAACATACCTACATATGCACCCATACATTTATACTCAGATACAAACAGCCATCCACTTAAACCACTCCTATGGGCTACGTTAGTGCCAATAAGATGATGCATGATGTGCAATATCGTTGTTGTTTAGACAGTAAAAACCCTGATTGGTCCTTAACAACACTTCGATGAATAGACATGTTGTTGTAATTACCACTTAAACCAATACCCTGAAGTGAATTTAATTTAATAACCCGCAACTGCAAATGACATGTGTATCACCTGGTTATATGTTAAGTGAAAGTGACCAGTTGTTATATTAGATCCATTGAGAGAAGTGAAACCCTGAGAAGTGAAACCCTGAGACAGCAGATATCTAGTCTGGCTCCATGGGTACAGCTGTTTGAGTCCGGGCCTTTACCAGCACTAGATGTCAGTGTTCTCGCTGCTCTGTGGTGCTGTGGGCCAAATGAACCACAGCCTTGGATCTGCCCCAGGAAAATGCATCCTGTTTCTTCACTTGATAGTCCTCCGTCCCCACGGAGTGCAGCCTTCTGCGTCATGGCCTGATTACTGAGGGCATCACTTTAATCTATATATTATCATAATGAGCACCAAAGTGCTGAGCTACACTTTATCTGAGCCACTCTCACATCAACACCTCTCTCAACACTTCTTGCCAGTTTACTTGCGTCTCTATCATAGACCGTGGTCTCTATGCAGTGTGCAGTGTAAATTACAATAATCTGAAAAAACTTTTTTGGGGACATTTTTGTTGCTGTCTTTTGACATTTTTTTTTCAATGAGGTCGCCTTTTTTGAGGTTCTTTTGGACCGTTTTTTAGAAGGTTTTGTTGCCTTTTCAAGTTTTTTGGGGACAATTTTTTGAACTTTTTGTCACCTCTTTGAGTTAAAAAAACATGTTTTGATTGTTTTTTCCAACATGTGTTTCCTTTTGACGTGTTTGCTGCTTATTTTCAAGTGTTTTCCGAGTTTTTTTATGCTTCTTTTAGCGTTATATTTTTTTTAGAAGATTTTTCCAATTGCTTTTTTCAATCCGTGTCCCGGGAGCATAATAAAACACAAAATAAAACCAACCTTGCGTGAAGTTTAACTTGACAGGGTAACTTTGATGTCTAATCCTAAATGATTCTTCTACTATTTATTTAGTTGTTGATGAGATGATTTTTTTGTATTCTCTTGTTACACACATCACACACACTAAGTTGATAAGTAAATAGGAGGGTCTGAGGGTGTGGCTGTTATCATCATCAGTCGGCTGTTAGCACAGAGCGAGCGGTACTTCCGGTTTGGTCTCGGGTGGAGCAGCCAATCAGCGTGCGCTTCAACCATCGCAGCCCGGAACTTAGAAGGAAGCTCAAACCGAAAAGAGCGCCTTGATTTAAAGTGTGAACGTTAGCTGAAGGTAAGCCTCCTATAACTTTAACATACGGCACATAAGCCACGTAAATGTATTCAATGATGCTACATGCGTTAGTTAGTCACTCGAAGCAGCGTCACTGTAACAAACAGCGTTAGTTGGTTGTTGGAGAGGCTCCATAGCGATACCAAAGGAGCCATACTAACCTATAGGCTAGCGTTACTAACCTTTTTTTTAGCTGTCTATGATACTAGCTAACCTGTAGACGCCCAGTGATACCGACGTTACATAACAGGAGACCGTGTGGTGTCCTCCTATCTATAATGTTTCACATAACGTAATAGGAACTAATGTACAGGTGCTGCCTGGTCCTGTTAACTGAGTTTAGAAAAGAAAATAAAGAGTTGAACTAGCTACATGTCAGTAACTTAGCTCAAAGTTAAGTTCAGTTAACGTCACTCGTCATACTTTTCTTCCAGAACATTCCGGATCATTTGCAATACGACACAGGACAACACAATGTTTGCCAAATATTATTTATTTGTGTGTGTGTGTGTGTGTGTGGTGGGGGGGGGGGGGGGAGATGGGGGGGATGTAAAAATGTTACGTTTTCTATACAAAAACAAAATCAAAGCGGCACTCACGCAATTTTGGGCCATTATTAGTAGGTATTGACAAATATGGATTTTTTTAGTGCCCATGGCAATACCGAATTCTTTTTCTTCCATCCATTCTGATAACAGAAATGGGCCGTCCGATTCTCTTGAGCCGATTCTGCTTTTGCTCCCTCAAAAAAATAGTTAAAGTGTTTCTTGCCACAGTGGATTTGTTTTCCTTATGCAATCATCTTACATTCATATCACCCAAAGGATGTGTGCAATGTGCATCATATGGATGGCACCCATCACCCACATTGCACACATCATTTGCAGTTTTGGTGCACCACTGCATATGGTTAACTGTGCACAATACAGCCTTGATGATGCATCGCTTGTTGATTTATTATAAGACAGATATAATCAGGTCATCAGTAAATGTTTTTTATCAACACATTTAAATAATTAAAGAAAACTATAAACCTGAGAAGTAGCCATTGAAATAAAGTGCTTGAATTGTAATTTATCGTGAAGTGCGGTGTCTCCAGCAACACAGAGCTGCCTATGGACGCCTGTCTGTCGGCAAAAGCAGCAGGTGTGTATCGTCCGAATCCGTAAGAACGCAAATATCGGCCCGATGTATCAGCCGGCTGATAAAATCGGTCAATCGCTATTTATTATTACCATATCTGTGTCTTAAACATGTCAAAAGCTAGCTAGAGCGGATAGAAAACAAATAACACTCTAAAAACCTAAAGACAAAAAACTTGCTACAGAAGTCAACGGAGGACCAACTACAATCATCAGATCAAAAGTATTTTAATTAGTTTTGATAATCACATTGATTTTACATTACCCAGTCCTACTCCTTGCTTTGCTCATATGAAGGAGATGCTGTCACTAATGATGGAGGGGATGCAGGCTGCTGGTCAGCTGCTGAAAGGACAAACCCGTCTCTGAGTAGTCCATGCCCTTGTCTGATAGGTCCTCGACTCCTCTGTCCTCGGCTCTCCTCATCCCCAAGGAGGGATGATCGAGGAGGGATCATGGTGGAGCTATAGCCGAGGATACAGAGAGCTGCCTTCCTGGAAGCCGTGCAGCTGATGGAGTTGCTAACTGAGCCCAAACGGCGGACTGAGTCATGTGGCGCCCCAATGATTTCCTTGCTACTCTCACGTGCCTGCTCAGTGGGAGGGACTTAGGGATGCAAGTTAAGGGCTTCATGTCGTTTGCGTCCCCTTCCTCTGTCTTTTTGTTGGCGTTCTAACCTCCGGTGGATTTCTGAGGACTGTGGTTAACTGCTCCTTGGATCTCTGCAGGGTAAATCCAGACAGCTAGCTAGACCATCTGTCCAGTCAGAGTTTAATAATCAATTAACTTATCATAATTTAACATCAAAACGTTCTAGAGAGAATCGCGCTGCATCTACTATAGATGCTACTATATTTTTCCCACCCCTAATATTTTATACGGTCTATGTTTAAAACTCCCAGGAGAAAGTAGTAGCGTTTGTGATGCAGACGGCTCCTGATATGAAGTGATCGTTATTGAAACATTACATTGTGAAAAGGGTGAATCAAGATCGTGATTAGGGCTGCAGCTATCGATTATTTTAGTAATCAAGTATTCTATTGATTATTCCATCGTGTAATCGGACAGCAAAATACTTTTGTTTTATTGTAGTGCAATAAAAGACAATACTTTGGTTTCATTTTTGGAAAATATAATTTCTCAAAAACTAAACATTAAGTGTCATACTCCATTGTTTTTACAATGGAACAACAATGTCAAAGTAAAGCACACATTAAACACACATAAACATACCTTAAGTTGTGCAAAGGAATCAACGAGTCATCAAGTTTCAACCTGAGCCTGATCTGTATAAATGTTAATATTAGTAATATCCTATATTTTCACCCATATATTTGAATTCAATGTCACACAGATCTGTTACACTGGTGCTTGTAGATCGTTGATCAGCTGTTCTCCAGAGAGAAAGAGAATTAGAATCAGCTGTTTTTTCGAATGGATAGTCAACAAGTGTTCTCTCCCGATCAGGTTGTGGTCACCACTACGTTTTCTTGTCTGTGATTTAGGTATTTGTTGTGTTTGTTGTATGTTTCTGTTGATATGCTGGAACATTTACGTTGTGCTAGTATCGTGCTAAGCTAGCTCCACTGTGCAGTAGAGACACTGCACAGAGTTTTCCTTTTGATTACATTTGAACTGATTCCAAACTTAATTAAGTTTAATTAAACGAAGCTTTGAGGCAAATCATTTTGCATCGAGGATTTTTAGTAATCGAATTATACGAGTTACTCGAGGAATCGTTTCAGCCCTGATTGTGGTTTTATAAAGATTAATCGTGCAGGCCTACGGTTAACTGAGACTCCGTTACGTGCTTGTCGGTCAACGATTAATTTTATTTTATTGTGCTTTCTTTTGGAAGGCTGGCTGTCAAAAAAATGGCATTTTCTAGCTATTTGAATTAGCCTGAGTTAATCGCAAGCTATCGGTAAACAGAAGTGATGTGTGTGTTTGTGTGTGTGTGTGTGTGTGTGTGTGTGACCAGTGTTTGTGTGTGTGTGTGTGTGTGTGTGTGTGACCAGCAGACAGCAAAATCAAGACTGAAAAACAGAACTATTTCGGTACAAACATTTGCTCTCCATGTTGCAGATAGGCACATAGATGGATAGATATTTATTATTTAAATGGTATTATTTAAATAGAAAATGTATTTTCAATTATAATTGTTAAATGGACCTACTGGTCTCGTTGCAGCGTCCTCCTCGTCTCTGTCACCATGAGCTTCTGCCCTGGTCCGCCCGCCCCCCCCGGGGGCACCAGCATCCAGGAGCAAAGGGACCGCTGGGAGAGGAAACGCAGCCGAACAGCCCGAGAGTTGGTGCAGACAGAACAACGCTACGTCCAACAGCTGCAGCTAGTCGCCACGGTACGCACTGCCACGGCCGGCCTCACGCAACCAAAAGACCCACGTCATGCCGTATTTTTATCCTCTTTTCACCCAATCGCCTGGTTATTTCATTTAGTTCATTTAATCGTCATTTCTTCTGTCCTTTGAGCTGCCACGGTAACACTTTATAATAGACATCATTAATAGATCGTTAATTAATAGTTAATTAATCTTAAGTTAATTGTCATTGAACTATTAGCAAACAGTCATTTGACTGTTAGCAAACAATTAAATACTAATTAATAAAATAAGTGCAAGCGTGCGTGCGCTCGCGCGCGCTCACACATAACACACACACACACACACACACACACACACACACACACACACACACACACACACACACACACACACACACACACACACACCGGAAAGCAATGCCCACTGTTCACCATTTGTTGTGGGGAGAGAATGAGTATTTGGAGAGCAGCCGGGCCTGCCGCATTCTGGATGAGCGGCATAGGTCACATGGTACGGACAGACACCACAGCCAGGAGAAAGGTGCACTAGTTTAGGAGCCTGGTGTTGGTTTGAATGGTGTGCAGCAGCGTGGTGTTGCCAGATGTTGGCAGCAAGCGGAGGACAGCTCCGGTTGCTGTCTCACCCACGGTTCCTGCAGTCTTCACTGGAACTACTGTCTAAAGGATAGTTAATAGTTCAAGTAAATAGATTACAGTAAGGCCTGTCTGTGGGTTATTGTATTACAGGACACTGTTTCAGAAAGAGCTGTTGCATTTCAATTTTAAAATAACATTTGTCAATGCTGTGAGCACCTCAAATTAATAGAAATGAATTCCATTGTAGTGGGGTGAAGGGGAAATCTCTGAGACGGATATCTCAAAACCTGTACACATCAAAGCAAAATCCCCTGCTTGGCTAAATATCTCCACAGGGACCTTTTTTATTCATGATTTGGGTGTACCAACCCCAAAAATGTTTCTGTTATTAAACTAGATGGTGAATAAAGGCAATGTCAACCATTCTCAGAGGCAAAAAGTTTACCATACTGTACAAGTGTTCCACCGCTTCATTAAAACATGTAACGTGCAGTCTAACAGTACATATTCAGACTCCTCCTCCCTGTGGAGAGAACAGACTTTTTCACCCACCACTGCAGCCTCATTTCTACACAATTACTCACCCTCCGCCCGTTCACTCCAATTAGGAGTCATTTTTGGCCTAATGCACATTCAATTTGCTAATCCCATTTTCACTTCAAATGACTTGAGACCAGCGCAGCTGTCGCTGTATTGTGAGTGTTGTGGTAGCACACCATCCCTCTGGAAGTGTGCCCTGAGCCGTGCACATAAACAGTCATGTTAACACTTGGTCTGGGTTGTAGGGCAGAAAACCACCAAGCTCTAAGTTAATACATGTTTGTGCAGTCTCTTGTTGGTAATACCTTTGCTAAGATGTCAGCAGTGAAAGCACCTCCTTACCAAGGAATATTTAATCAAGGGCACATAAACCAGAGGTCTAGCGTATTAATACACATCCTGAGATATAACATCATGCTCTGCTCTCTTCTTTCTCTCAGTACTTTGTGGAGATCTTGAAGGCCAAAGGGACCCTGAGGCAGGACTTTAGAGAAAGCATCTTCAGTTCAATTAAAGCCATTCATTCAGTAAACCAGTAAGTATCCTCTGAATAATTTACAGAATATCCATGGGATATTGGGACCAGAAGAATGCAGTTTAGATAAACTCTTTGTTTACCAAAGCATGGTCCTTATCGGCCAGCATTAGCAGGAGTCAGTGATATGGCGTTCTCTTCCCTGGTGGATACATTAAGGCATATCAGGTATAATTACTCTGGGTGATATCACATCGAAAAGGTCTGGTCATCTACCTGACCTGCTGTTTGAGATCTCAGAGCAGAAAGGCCAATGGGAATTCAGAGCTGAGAGCAGCTAAACTCACCCTATGTCATGACATCAGATTAATCTGGCTGTCAAATGTGCTGTACAACTAAAATCACTTAAACAACTTGGTTATGTAAATAAAAAGGTTGATGTCTGATTCAGCTATGGCACCTATAAATCAATGAAGTAGAAAAACCGGGGCTTATGATGGCTTTTTGACCAAAACCGATGTTTTTGAATCAAAGTGGTAAGATTTAAGTTAAACATTTCCATGTTTAAGTTAACACCCTTTAGGGTCCTCACAGGATTTCACCGGCACATTCATAAAAGCATTTAACAATGTAGGCAGGATCAACACTAAATGTATTTTCTGCAGCTAGTAAATGATATGTAGACTACGTTAATAAAGACCTCTCGTAGCGAGCTTCTCGTTTCAGGTTTCGGAAACATCCGCACGCACCCACAAAGCTCTGCAAACGTGCAATGTGGATAGATAACCCTCTAAATTTGAGGAACTCATGCAATTTACAGTCTGAAAACATCGAACAGACACAACACTCAGTTCAGTACCAGACTGCACAGCTCGGCACACTGTGGAGAGAGCAGTTGGGATACCTGGGATTGGAGTTTAATTTCCCGACCGTCATCCTCTGCAGACTGGCAGGCTTTCTTGTTGAGAGGGCTACAATGAAGATTGAAATATGAATTCCACACTCTGATGTTTCGGATAAATGGTTGTGCAGTTCCCATTCATCTTCATTTTGAGCCTATTATTGAATCAGTGGTTGAAACATAATGGCAAGCACTCCATTTAAAAAAGGCTCCATGGGGAGACGGTGTGATGGTGCTAGACTGATCATCTACTGCTCAGAGATTGATTATAGATTTCCCTCCATCTTCTTTCCACTTTCTTTCACTTTTCACTGACATTTGGTGTACAGTGGATATTTGTGAGACAGTGGCAAGAATAATTGATAATAACCGGTGATAATTAGCTCTCACAGTTGGATATGTGGGGTGACTTTCTCATCCATCTGTAACACATGAAACATCAAGTACATAGTATTAGTCTTAAACAGGCTTATTTTATTAAGGGGCATGTGTCTGTCTGCAGGTGCACTGCCTCAGTCGGATTGAGGGCTGGGTATGACCAAACGCATTCTTGTGCTGTGTCCATAACACAGAAAATAATGTCTGGTCGAATTCACCACTGCTTGATCAGATAGTTCCTTAGTTAAATAGAAATTTTGCCAATTTTCAACTTTTTATTTATTTCTTCAGGAGTTCTTTCTAGTCTTTGCACTAAGCTAAGTTTCAGGGCGTGACCACAACTCTGGGTAAAAGTGGCTATTATTGTTACGTGTCTGTGGCTTCCAGAGTTGTGCTTGTGAAAGTCCAGAGCTAAAGACTAGGTTTGCCAGGCTACAAGTAAGGTGTACTGGCCTCTCTGTCCCTGGGCTTTGCTCCGTCTTCCGACCAGCATCTGAGCCAATATTAGTCCTGATAGTCCTGGTACCTTAAATTCAGGGTTTTTTCTGCACTCTTGCCTAAACTCTAAGTTGTTGTCCATTATCCCGTCCTTTTTCTGTCCCTCTGTTTTCTGATTTGTACATGTCTGGAGACAGTACCTTTTTAAAAAAAAAAAAAAAAATCCTGATATTAAAAAGAAATACAGTGTATATATAATTTTTTTTTTAAATGTCAGAATCGAGCATCGAATTGTTCTTGAGAGAATCGCGATGCATCTAAGAATAGATTTTCCCCACCCCTAGTATTTGCATATTATTCTATTTTAGCCCGTTTTATTTTCATCATGACCGTTTTTAAATATTTTTAATGTTTTATGTAAATCACTCTGAGTTGCCTTGTTGCTGAAAGGTGCTGTAGAAATAAAGTTTCCTTGCCGTACAACCTCAGCCGTTCAGTCAGTCCGAAGGGCATAGCAAGCACCAGGACTGCTTTCGCCTCTACATTAATATCATATCATAGGGAAAGGTGTCTGCATGAAGTTTGAAATACTGTAACCACACTGTAACCACTTCACCGGTATCGCTGTGACTCTCTGTGACTTCGACATTGACTGCAGAGCCGACGTGTGTGTGGGTGGGTGTGTGTGTTTGGGTGTGTGTCTGGGTGGGGGACCTTCACTTTCTGTCAATATGCAGAGAGGACAGATAAGCTTGCGCTTACTCTCAGGTACCAAAATCTGGCTCCGTTTGAATTTACGTCAACTGATACTCTGTAGTAGGCTACCGACGTGATTCGGTCGGTACCAGTAAACTAAACGGTTTGTTACCCAACCCTAATCCCAACGGTCTTGGACAGCTCTAAACTCTGGATTCAGAGACGGTGGTTCTGCATAGTCTCAGGAAGGAACTTGTTCTGGTGGAACATTTGCAAAAGAAAACTCCTCAAACTATATTAAATGAAGTTAACTGTTGACACCATACAGGGATGTGATTTAAATCAGCTGACACATGGTCCGTATTAGCTCTTTCTAGCGTAATGATCCTGAAACATATTCTTTATATATCTTTACAATCAGCATGTAACGTTAGCTTGCTAGCACAGAGGTCGCTGCGAAGACATTTTGACACACAGATTGCAGCTGTGAAGGGGGAAAGTTGTCTGGCTTTTCCTGGGAAAGTACTTCCGTTGATCCAGACTTCACATTTTCAAACAAGCAGGTCTCAAATATGTTGGAGCTGACATTAATTCGAGCTGGATGGTGAATGTTGTTTGGATCGGAGGAATCCCTGCCTTGGTAGGGAATCTTCATCTTCATCAAAGAAACACCAAGATAAATATCTGCATTTATAAGATGTTTTTTTGCAGCTGAGCACTGATTCATAAGATGAGAAACCACTTGACTGGCAGAAACCTTCTGTGAGAGCCTAATGGCTCTCTGATAGTAACACTGTGTGTCAGTGCAGAGCGGAGGTACATTCATCTGATGTTTCTGTCTTTATTTACCTAATTCCAGAGTGCAGTAGGAATAGTAACAATACAGCCTGCCTTCATTAAGCTTTGTTGAGTTACAATAGAAAAGGAAATGTGAATGTATCAATATGCCAAGACGTTCTTTCTCCTTCTGAGTGTTTATGGAGAACAGAGAGCAGGCAGCAACCTAATTATCCCCGGCTGCTTACATGACAAACAGGAATCAGAAGACTTGAAGGAGCTGTCAGTTGATCCAGTAAGCAGCATACAGTCAGTAATGGAAGGGGGGGCCGGGGGGGTCACGTGAGAGTAGGTATATTCTGAAAGCTACATGGAGGAACACGAGACACCACAGCATCAATCACATCACACTTGTAAAGCGCTGCTTTATTGCTTGGTTTTCTCATTAGTGATTCCTGCTTATGTTTATTTATTTCATTAAGTAGTCATTTATGTTTAGCCGGTCCTCACGCTGTGTACTAACAAAAAGTACTTCTTGGTTCCCCCCCCCAGACAAGGCGGCATGGCCTGAATAGTTTGGTCGAGGTTGTGTCCGACCCAGATGTTGCCACTGCTCTGAATAAATGTGGATTAATGTGACCCACACAGAATACTAATGTTATCTCCATCCTGCTGCTGATGGCCAGACAATTTAATTGCCATGAAAAACGTATAAAAAACTTAATCCATAATTTCATATTTATCATAATAGCCGCTGGCAGTGAGAGGGGAAAGAACGGAAACACAGCTTTTCCCGCCCTTTGCCCTCGTTAGAACTCTCTCGGCGGCTCCTGCATCTCCTGATTATGAACAGGGGCTACCTTGGCACACAACTTCATTAAAATCTATTTAAATCAACTTCAACGACAAAGTGCTCCTTCTTACAATATGTACCAACTGACGTCTCTGGGAACTGTGTTTGTGTGTGTGTGTGCGTGTGTGTGTGGTACTTTAAGTTTGGATAACGAGCTCCTTTACATGTGTCAACACCCCCAACCAATTGCGTTTGTGTCACTGTAATGACAGACAGGCAGAACGACTGCCTTGATCCTGCTGTTTTGTTCCTGAGTTTAGCTGGGGGGTTCTCACTACAAAGTGTCCCTGGGTGCCCTGAAGGTAGACCCAGCATCTTGGACCCAGTAAATACGTCCCCCACAGGGAGAGGCCTGCAGATGACACCACAGAGCCTCGCCTGCTTAACCTCCTTTTAACAGGAAAGCAAGTCTCTGAACTTTGCTCAACCGCCTCACTTTTTTCTAAACATGTGAGTCTTTGCTGAAAATGATGCTTCAGATGTGATCTCACCTTATTTGAGCTGCTTTTTCCACTGTTGCAGAGCAGTATTGCATTGTCAGGCAGTAATGTACACTAACTCAAAGTCCAGTGCAGTTTGACTGGAGGCTAAATGCTCATTGGGGGGCATTTGGAAATGAATGCTCCTACGATCTGGGGATCACAATAAAGTATGCCACTCATTTTGAAATGGTTGCTTCTGCCATGTCCTGTGTTGATGTTAAAGGGTAACTACCGTTGTTCTTTTTCTTCAACCTGGACCCTATTTTCCTATGTTTTTCTATATAATATTTGACATAGGTCCAGTATTAAGCAGGACCCCTGCAGTCGGCAGTGGTGAAAAAAGCTACAATGTAAGTTAATAGTTATTGTCCAGCTTGTATTTACCTACACTGAAGGGTTTATTTTGCTGCTGATAGGCTCAGATTAATATGCTAAGTGTCTGACAACATTATGGAAATAATTTCTAAGGAGGTCGAATTTCCTGTTAAAGAGTAAGATCCTTTTTTTTTAAACCCATAAACATCCGCAAAATTGCGTTTGCTAAACCCACCAGACTCCATGTAAATAATCAGTAATTTTAGCATCGTAAAACACATTTCATTCAAAGTAGACAGAAACAAAATTAAAATATGTAAAAGACGTTTTGGGTCGTCTTTCCACTTTCCAACCATCACAACTCTAGTTATGGTTGAAATAAACACATATTTTACCGATTTACTGTACATGTGAAAATACTGTATGTTGGCACTATAAACACTCTATATGTATTGCTTTTTTAAATGGAGTCTGATGGTGTTTAGCGCTGGCGTCCTCAGAGCTGTTTCTGGTTAAAAGTTTTAAACGTCTATCTACGAAGGGATCCTTTCCATAATGTTGTCAGACACTTAGAACAATAATCTGAACCTGTCAGCGGCAAAAAACAAACTTTTTGTGGACACTAACTGACATTAGTGACTAAACATTTCCCTCATACGGTTAGATTGCAGCACGTTCTGTGGCTGCCAGTTACAGTGTTACAGTGTGTTCAGACTTAATACTGGACCAATTTCAAAGGTTGTTGTTCCATCAGTCACTTACACACAAAAACATAGGAAAATATGTTCCAGGTTTAAGGATGTTGGGGTGTGTGCGTGCGCGCGCGCTCGCTCTAAAAACAAACAGTGACTCATAGTGGTGACAGTGAATTATAGTGGCAAGGTCAGCCTGTTGCACAAATGAAAATGATGAAATAAAGAAATAGCATTTTATTCTGACCAATAATTGCCATTATAGTCAGCCTAAAGCTTTAATCTTCTAATAAAGATCTCAGCTCTTTCACAAAGCAGTGGTTTATTTAAAGTCTTTCAGCCCTAGCATTCTGTGTTTTTTTTCTGTCTAACCTGTTTTTTGTTTTTCAGATCATTGCTTGTCCATCTGGAGAATGGCTACTTTGGCCGAGGCTTCGAACAGATGTGTCCACATCTGCACCACTACAACACGTATGTGGACAACATCTATAATGCCAGCAAAGTGCTCGGGGTAGGAACTCGTTCCCACATACAGTAGTTATCACAGCTCTATGTCACACGCTGTTGTTGCATTTCTGAGTATTTCACAAGCCCTTGATTATATCAGATGTGATTAGATATTAATAAGCCCTTTGGGAGAATTGGCCAATGTATTCCTCAGTTATTGGACTGAATACACAATAACAAATGCTTAAGTGGTTATTGGATTCTTTGTTGCTAACACAATCAATTATTCTGCTCTGAGTGATGCTATGGCAAAACTTAAATGCATGCAATGTATACACTCACCGACCACTTTATTAGGTACCCCATGCTAGTAACGGGTTGGACCCCCTTTTGCCTTCAGAACTGCCTC
>NC_048429.1:16687156-16706050 GCF_013103735.1 Etheostoma cragini
ACCATGTCTACATGCCTAAATGCACTGAGTTGCCGCCATGTGATTGGCTGCTTAGAAATTAAGTGTTAACGAGCAGTGTACCTACAGGTGTACCTAATAAAGTGGCCGGTGAGTGTATATAGCATGGCAGTAGCTCAGTCAGAGAGTTGGTTTGGGAACCGGTTGGTTGCCGGTTCAATCCCCGTACAGACAAAAGTATGATGGTGGACTGGTTTACCTCTGGGCACTGCCAAGGTGCTCTTGAGCAAGGCACCAAACCCCCAACTGCTCGGGGCGCCTGTCCATGAGCAGCCCCCACCTCTCCATTAGTGCATGTATAGGTACTGAGCATATATTTGTAATTGTAATTTCCCCTTGCGGGATTAATAAAGTATATTATTTATATGTGCTTTTAACTACGAGTAAAGAAGATGGCTGCCACCACTTTCCTGCGTTCCTTTGGAGCGTAGGTCATGGACGTCTTCAGAAATTATCACTTTGCGTTGGCAAGATGCAATTCAGCACATGAATCTAGGCGAGAGGCAGGTCAGCATATGTTCCACATGCAGCCCAAGAATATCTTCCGGTATTGGCTTGGTCTGCCCTCTAGTGGATACATGTTTAATCTTCCAGCTACACGCAAACGACGCAGGCAAGTACATGAACATTGCCGTTTGGGTGTCTGCTGCTGGTCTATGCGCACGCACCGTTAAAAAGCAAGTATATCGGCAGCTTAACTGAATGGTTCGCTAATCTGTCATCTTTAGGCGTGTCAATGGGTGTGTTTCTAGACTTTGAGGAAAGCCAGGCTAGCTGTTCCCGCTGCTTCCAGCCTTTATGCTATCGCCTGATCCTGACTCAATATTTTAGATTTTTGAAGCGGCAAGCAGAGATGCCCTGGTGCTAACTTTGCATAAAAATGGCAAATATAATATTGTCTTAACTAAGACTAAGGGTATGTCTTTAGAACAATGACTAATTGCATTGATAATGCCGGTTTGCATTGATCCTCCTGCAGATCCACATCCATTCTAAGTGAGTGAACAGGGAAGCGTCTAGTAGTTCAATCAGGTGACCAGTGATCGCACTTCTAAACAGCAGAAAACCTTAATGAGAGTAACCTATGACCCACACCATTCTGAACATTTTAGTTTTGTTTTAAAATGATGTCTTCAGAAAATACTGAAGAGGCATTCTAAAAATATAAAAGCCATCATGGGCGTCATCAGGCCTGGGCGATAATCCAGGATTATTAGTAATGGACTTTGAATGGAATCATATTGCCATGATCTAATCTTATCTGTCTCATGACAATGTGGAACAGTGGAGCACAGCTTATTGCATTGGACATGAGGTTGGTTATTTTATTTGTGACTTTGCATACATGTGCATGTTGGGATATATTCCAAAAACTACAAAAGTCTAAAGTAATGTCCTACAACAGTTGGTCACTGTAGTTGTTTAACAAAGATTAATAGGTTATTCGTAGATTCATTAATTAAACTATTTGATTGTAGATTGAACTATGAAATTAATGTCAAACTATTTTGATAATGGATATTTGGCTTGAGTCATTTTTTATGAAAACTTGTTTGACGTCAGCGTGTTAAATGTGAATATGTTCTAGTTTCTTCTCTCCTCTGGGACAGTAAACTGAATATCTTTGACTTGTGGACAAAACAAGACATTTGAGGACGTCATCTTGGGCTTTGGGAAACACTGATCCACATTTTTACATCTGGCGTGCATGCGTGTGTGTAATTGGGTAAAAATAAATTACAGCGTGATAAGTTGAACCAATAATGAAGCTCTGTGGCACGGAGGAAGAAGATCTATCAGGCTGTGACACGCACGCACACGCACACGCACACGCACACGCACACACACACACAAACACATAGTAGTCGTTAAAAGGAATTTTTAAGTCCTGACTCCTTTGACAGCTGCAGGAGGAATGGTAGGCTGGCAAGTATAAGGAGATACACTTGTAATCATGTATCAGCTGATTTAAATAGTTCATGTTACTCTATGGTGTCAACAGTTAACTTCATTTAATATTGGATGAGGAGTTTTCTTTTGTGGGGTGCAAATGTTCCACCAGAACACGTTTCTTTCTGAGACCGTTCAGCAGAGTCACCATCTCTGCATCCAGAGCTTGGCGCTGCCCAAGACCATTATAAAATGTAAACAACCCCTGTTGCCAGACCTTCCTCCGCAGCGCCGTGGAGATAGGAATGGCAATGCAAGACTAGTCTTGCTGTAACCTTTGTGTTTCTTCTCAGAGTTGGCAACCTTCAACACTGTGTCTGATTTAAAGACCCACTTCACTCTGTCACGCCTACACCGCCTCAACTTGATAAGTGATTCCTCTCACATTGTCCCCATCATTCTACTTACCCACCACCTGTCTGCTAACCATGTCCAACTCTAGCTGCCACAGGCATAATGACCAGCTAAACACACTCTCACACACCACAGCTGGCATCTGAAGTCAAGTGGCATACACTGGTGTTTTTAAAGCTCTCCTCGCCTCCATTTAAATACAGCAGCAATGTTTATTTTGATGATTTACTGGAACGACAAGATAAGGCTTTTTGTCATCCAAATGTTGACATATACTCATGCTGACGTGATGTGCAATTGTATATTAAATAACATCTACAGCCCCCCTTCCCCTCCTCACACCTCATCTGGCATATTGAGTGACAACCAGATGATTTTGGGGTCTTGTCAGGCAAAGTACTCAGCTAGAAAGTGACGTGAGACTCACGTGTCATCACTGATTGGGACATGTCTATCACTGGTCCACAAGCTGCATGCAGATGCTGTTCCCAAAAACACATATAGATTGCAGTGCTCTGTACCCAGTGCACAGTCCCTTATTCTGGGGTAACCACCGCTGACCTGACGGAGCAACACAACCGGCAGTTTACAGTGCTCTGTACCCAGCACACAGCACTTGTTTATTTATTCATGTAGTTTTGTTTTGTATTTATTTATTTATTCATTTATTTAATATTGAATAAAAATGGCATTCCATAGAGGGTGATTTTAATATTGAGTGTCCTGATCAGAGATCTTCTTTTCCCAATCTAATCTCCAAATATAGAGCTGGCTAATAGGCTTGCACGATTAAACGTTATAAAACCACAATCTCAATTCGCCCCTGTTCATTATTTCATTTTTAAATAACTTTGAAGTTTTATTTAAAAATTATTTGATTTCATTTAATTTTATGAGCAGACTGCATCCCAACCCCTACTACTTTATTCTAGGAGTTTTAAACATAGACTGTATAAAAATGGTTTTAAAACGCTCCCAAGCGCAACAATGCACCCCCTTTTCTCTATTGAAACCTCTATGTTTACAGGCTGGTGGTGATGAGTAATGTGCTGGAAGTGCCAAAAGAAAATCTATGTTTGGGCACTGCCAATTTGTGTTTTTGTCATGGTTGTTGTATGCAATAAACAGGAGAAAAAAATCCTAGCAGAGAATCGTGATATCAATTCCAAGCTAAAAAATGGTGATTCATATTTTTCGCGAATCGTGCAGGCCTAATTCCGTAGCAAAACCAAGGCCGTTTCCTGAGTGCAGCTCATAAAACATCACTTTGCAAAGCACCAATCTGTCTTGTAAATTTGCTTTTATGGCTCTCAGAATTACTTGACAATGGTTTGTGCGTTGTCTCAGGTCCAGCTGAAGAAAAACAAGGCCTTCAGACGTTTTAAGAAACTACAGGAAGCCCGACCTGAGTTCAACAACCAGAAGCTCGAAGACTTACTTCAACTTCCCGTTCAGCGGATCGACCAGTAAGAATTCTATTTCTGTCTAAATTAAAAGGCCTTTTCTTTTTCTCTAGTTGGGAAAACCCTGTGGAACACTACCTTTAGTTGCATGCGTGCGTGTGTGATTGTGTCTGTGTTGGGGCTGCACGGTATTTAGTTTCATCGTGTACATTGCAACGTGCGCATGCACGATAGACACATTGCAGGACATAGCAATGTTGAGGCTAAAACCTTTTTTCTGCTTGATAGAAAAGTAAACTCTTACCGTTTTGTCCTTTTACATTAGCGGCCAACCCTTCCCTTTTAAGACAGGCGGCCATGTGGGCGGCGTGTGGATGTGATTTAACAGTACTCCAACGAGTTTGTTATGGGATGTGAGGCTCTCCGTGTGTAGAAAAACACGGTGAGAGACACAGTGATGCTTTTCCATGCGTAGTGAAGCTAGACTAGTCAGGGTTTAATTTGCTACTAAATCACCAGATTAATGCAACGTGAGTACGACGTCTCCCGGCCATCTTTCACAGCAGAATCCTGCTTCCAGTCAGGCTAACGCTCATATAGTTAGCCTGAAGAAACGAGGCGTCCGTCCCAAACAACGTTATGGTCCGGAGCCGCAATGCTAGAAACACAACACTAATCTACAACAGCAGTGTGTGTCTGATATGATGTCATTTACACTGACTCAAGTGTTCTTCGATAAAAAGTGTGTGTTGCTAGTGTGTGACATGCAGGCTCTACATGCACAGCCAACCACCAATCACAATCAGTGTTGATCAATGTAGCCAACAACCAAAGCGGGCCCCGTCGTCGACCACAACCTGAAATTTAGAAGACGCAATATACATGCATTATTAATATCATTGACTTTAGCCTGGATTCATATTATATGAATACACTGGTGTCATGTCAGTCAACGAGTGTATTTAACTACCTAATGTCCCTCTCCAAAACTCATTCAGAAGAGAAGTGTTAGGGATTAGGAAGGTACAGATTCAGTTATTAGCAATTTATTTAAGATGTTTTATCAATGTTAATACAGTTATGAATATGTGTGTTAATAACTTTACCAAATTGACAAACAATCAAAGCGGGGCACCACCATGGAATCAGGGACCAATAACTGAACTGTGAAACAGTCTCATAGGTGGTGTTCCCTTTTGAAAATGCAGATCTTAATTAAGTTGATTAATATATCTGGTATCTTTGAAAGGAACAAAAGAAGGGTGAAATTGGAGCACTGACCTGTTCAACCAGCTGTTACTGCAACATACAGTTACACAAATAACAACTGTTCTT
This sequence comes from Etheostoma cragini, assembly GCF_013103735.1. Classification (NCBI taxonomy): domain Eukaryota; kingdom Metazoa; phylum Chordata; class Actinopteri; order Perciformes; family Percidae; genus Etheostoma; species Etheostoma cragini. The sequence continues at coordinate 16,692,217 of NC_048429.1, forward strand.
TAAAGTATAATAGGATTCATTTCACTTCTAAATTATTACTTGTCAATCAATCCATCCATCCATCTTCATTCGCTTATCTGGTAACGTGTCGCGGGGGGCAGCAGCAGCTCCAGCAGGGAACCCCAAACTTCCCTTTCCCGAGCCACATCAACCAGTTCCGACTGGGGAATCCCGAGGCGTTCCCAGGCCAGGTTGGAGATATCATCTCTCCACCTAGTCCTGGGTCTTCCCCGGGAGCCTCCTCCCAGCTGGACGTGCCTGGAACACCTCCCTAGGGAGGCGCCCAGGAGGCATCCTCACCAGATGCTTGAACCACCTCAACTGGCTCCTTTCGACGTGAAGGAGAAGAGATGCCAGAGAGATGCCAGCCACCTTCCCGAGGAAACCCAGTTTTGACGTTTGTACCCTGAATCTCGCTCTTTTGGTAATGACCCAGCCTTTATGACAATAGGTGAGGGTAGGGACGAACACTGACCGGTAGCTCAAGAGCTTTGCCTTCTGGCTCAGCTCCCTTTTCTTCATAACGGTTCAATAAACTGAATGTAATACCGCCAATTGTCAGTCAATAGTTCTTCAATTCAAACAAAGGCAAAGGTGTGTGTGTGTGTGTGTGTGTGTGTGTGTGTGAGAGAGAGAGAGTGTGTGAGAGTGTGTGCGAGAGTGTGAAAGAGGGGGAGGTGATGAGATCCCGTGGGAAGCTAAGCACCGCAAGATGGCGGATGAAACAGCGCAGGATTTGAGGCTCTTTGTAGTTTTTAGCGCAAGGCACATAATGGCTGCTCTAGGAAATGGGCAAACAAGCCATTTACCCCCATGACGGCGGGAAGTGAAACTTGGTTGCGATACCACGGGACTATGGGGTGGCCATCAGCTGATTGTGTGTGTGTGTTAGGTTAGTGTGTAAAGAGGAAAGCAAAGCACGCTTTAGAAAAGAGACAAATTGTGAGGAAGTGATAATAACCAATTGTCTCGTTCACTGAGGACACCAACCTAACTTGGCTTTATGGCAGGGGTCTGAGAAGTTCTCTAACAAGGGAGGATGTCCCTTGCTTAGCCATAGCTGACTTCTTGCAGAGATAATGACCAAGCCTTCCGTCACCACAGGGCCACAAGGTAACGGTCTTGTTACATCGCACTTGTCTCGCTTGTAACTTCTCTGCAGCAGGAGATAGCAGTGTAGCATTACAGTTTCAATAAGCTACAGTATCAATTACAACCTGGTTCAACAAGTACCGTGATCCACTACATTCACAGCAATAAATTAGCTTTGGTGGTCACGCTCATTAATCTTTTTGCAAAAGACAACAGACATTTGAAATAGTAGCACTTACTAATTAATCAGATTCAATTAATTAATTCAGCAACTAACCCTAAACCCCTAACTACCCTTTAGCAGCTTTCGCGTGCAGTGGGTGACAATTAGAAGTGGGTGACCAGAGTATTTATATCCCCGGTCACCTGGGCATGGACACCTGCTGCACTCAGGGACCCTGGCCAATAGGGAATCGGAGATCTTGAAGGTGACATGTAGGTGTGAACTACAACTTTGTAGTTTCTTAGACCTCTGGCCATCTTTTCTCATGGAGGTGTGACTTTTAGGCTTTAGGGTGCTCAGGCTTTGTGTGTAGGTGCGCGGGCAGGCATTCACTTAATTTTTGGTCTAAATATATTGATATCCTGCAAGAGCCTGTTATCCTAGTGTGGATGGGTGGGTTGGGGGAAACAGAGCCAAATTTGATCCACACAGCCACCCACAACTTATGCAACAATGTTCTCTGCCGGGTCACATTTGGCCCGTAACACCACATATGTTTTTTTTTTTTACTAACATCTTTTTTTTGCGTTACAATAGCTGTGTCTAAGAATATCATGAATTCTTGTTCCCAGCAAAAGAAGTATAAAAGAATGGTACTTTTTACATGTCTGAACTTGAAAGCTTGTCAAACATGACCCTACCACCACATAAGCGTTACATTTCATTCATAGTGATCTGATAAAGGGCTTCAAAAGACATACAATTGACTTGGTGGAATCTGCAGAAACTCTGTTTAACTTCCTTCACATCTTCAGTTGTCTCTTTGTAATTGATGCTAAAGTTATATAAAATATTAAATTTTTGTGGTGGTTCCACCGTGGAGAGCACTGCTGGAGAAGGGTCACACATTTTATGCTTGACTTCTGTTTTTGCTGTTTACATGTTTTTGATTCACCAGTCACCCGCTGCACTGCACAATGTCTAGTCTCCGTGACAGATGTAATTATTATTATTTGACGTAGCACCATGTAAGTACTCAGACTGTCCAGAAACTGTCAAAATGTCTTTTCTTAAGCACGAGTTTTTGTTGGCTGTAATTTCATGCGGTCCTGATCTTGCTTGTTAATTAGTGGAACGAGGAGAAATGGGCAAAAACGTCTTTTCCTATGCAGCAGATATCTGACAGAGGTTTATCAAGCTGCTTGCTTGTATCTTAATTAGGCCCTTTTTATGTCTCACGTTCTCATCTCTCCAGATGTACAGGCTAGCACTCTGTGTTCCATCCATCCATCATGGAAGAGAGAAGTTGTCTCTGAGATCAGCTAACCCTTCACCTTAACATCTGAGACACTTTGCTGTATCTCATTTACGTTCACTTTCTCCTCTACAACAAATAAATCACCTTCCCTTTGTTTTCTCATTGGTCCCACGCCTCGGGATTTGTGTGGTACTCTGGGATGCGCTTTCCAAGCTTTGAATAGAGATTGGGACGCACTATTTTACAGTATGTCCATGACGTTTCCCTTACAGGATTGTTCCGGTACCTCCGGAAATTCCACCGGATGTTCCTCTTTTCAGCCGGATGTCTGTCCCCTTCCTCTTCCTTTGTGTTGGCGTTCTAACCTCTGGTGGATTTCTGAGGACTATGGTTACCTGGTCCTCAGATCTCTGCAGGGTAAATCCAGACAGCTAGCTAGACTATCTGTCCAATCTTGTCCAAAGTTTTCTGTAGACGACTAAAACTCTTTTTGAGCGTACACATGTTCCACCAGAACAAGTTCCTTCCTGAGACTATTTAGCAGAGGCTCCGTCCAACGCTTAGTACCGCCCAAGACGATTGTGATTGGTTTAAAGAAATGCCAATAAACCAGAGCACGCTTTTCTTCCCGTCCCAGAATGCTGTGTGGACTAGCCACACCCTACTTTGCAGTGCTGTGGAGGAAGGTATGGCAAAGCGAGACTAGGAATGCACCAATCCAATTTTTTCTTTCCCGACGATACGATTCATAAACACAGGGTGTTGCCAAGACCGAGCACCATCCAATACTCAATATCAATATTATATTCATAATCTGTACAACCGCATTGTGCCAACTTCATAGAAGTCATTTTAATGTAAGGTATGTTGGCAAGGTATTGCATGCAATGACAATAAAGATTCTTATTTTATCGGCCAAGTACGTGGGAACACATACGGGACATTTAACTCCGGGTTTTTATTTTTGAAATGCTGTGAGAAATAAGGGGGGCATCTTTGCCAGCTAACACAGCAAAGGCAAACAGACAGGATTGAAAACGGGTTTGGCTCTTTAAAGCTCAGACCATCACAGAATATCTGGATTTGTGTATTTGTCTGGCTCATCGCCAGACACTAGCTGAGATGTGCCAATCCAAGAAGCAAATGTGATAAACATGCTGCTTCTCAGGAGCCTTGGTGCACATCAATGCTAGGAAATAGCACACTAGTCCTGACGTCAGCGTGTCCGCACTGATGGTATACCAATGATTTGCCGCTAGCGTGTTATCATGTGCCACATTCGTGCTGTTTTGTCACTCTACTTATTGTAATTTACAGTTGGAGAAATCAGGAAGTTCTGAGAGCTGCAATATCTCCCAGAAGGCAAAATAACTCCAAATGTGCAAACACACCAGCGACTTCCATCACTGACAGAGCTTGTGCAATAGCATGCAGTTGTAGCTGCACGCATAGGTATATAAATAGATTAAATCATTTATATTTAGAATAGAATTTAAAAGAATAGGCAACATATTACAAAAATACAAAAAGAGGCACCAAAGGAAGAAACAATATAAGAAAAGACTAGGCTATATTGTATATTATGTATTAAATAAAGTTTCACATCCTTATAAAATCAGGACGGACTAGAGCAAAATGTGTCTGTGGCTGGTTACCAAACTGCACGTGTCAGGTTGCAGTTTACAACCATGTTTGTCCAGGCTCGTAATATATGTAGTTAAGACTTATTAAAGATTATTGGTCAGGAAAATTCATTCTAAATTAGCATTAATCTTTTAACTAAAACAGCACATCTCTGAGTGTCCTTCGCGATGTTTAACAGCCTTTGGTGATACGTTATTGCCCCAGTTGATATGGCAATGATGATAACAAAATTATATATTGCGCAGCCCTACTACACCCCCCCACCCCACCTCCACCACCCCTTATAAGTTTGCTGACCACTGTTGTATCTGACTCTGACACATAATCAGTGGGCCACGTTCTCTCCAGCGCAGCCCTCTCTCAGCGCCTCTTTCTCTGCACTTGCCATCATCATCATTGATTCGTCTGTCGTCCTCAGTGAAACTCAGGAGACTCGAGGGATGTGTCTAATTGTATGATGATTTTAAGTGGCACGGCTAGATAATCATCTCTGGCTGGCGCCTCACCTTGCTCCGGCTCTGTGGCTGGGAATAGCAGGAAATTGTTGTCACTTATCACCATTCAAGGATGATGGATGGCGAGCAGGGCACGGAGTGTGGATACTTATGTTGCTGCTGGGGGAGGAATAAAATCATTGCCTTTTATTAAGTGGCATTCAATAGAGCCTGCTGGAGCAGTCATCTCGGTCCTCCCCACTGAGATCTCCATTATGACAGTGATGGGGTCTTGAGCTGATTGTGGCAGTGAATAGCAGCCCTCTCCGCCTGGATTGGCTGTGTTTGTGTCAATAATAGAGAAGCAGCTCTCGTGAAGATGGCAGCACTTGGAGGCCTGGGGATATATTAGCTATAAGCTGAGCACCATTTAGTATAACAAGGGAATGTCCCAGTGGTTGGCTCGCTGTAGAGACTGAGCATGCTCTATGTGAAGGCCGCACAACTCCAGAGGTCTCTGGGTCATTGTCATACTTGCTAAGCATTGAGGAGTGTGCTGTATTGACAGTGCTTGTTTTTGTCTTTTGAATTGTCATGGTAGAATTTCAAATGGACGACGTTAGGTGCTCAGGTAGTTCCATCAGCTAAACACGGTAAGGGTCTCCAACACAAGGTCAGAGCATTAATTCATTTCTTTTGAAAGAAATCTGAAAGACGGAGCCTTTCTTAAGTGGCTCCTCTGCCTAGTCTACATGCATTGAGTTGTATTTCTGTTAATCATATGTGTTATATTGTCTGTTAGTTGACCCTACAGTTCATTGTCAAGTTTGAAGAGAGGCCTGTAGTGAATTAAAGTGCCTCAATTAAGGTCTGAGACTGTTTTTGTTCTCTGTCTTCCGGTTGTCAACGTTACCCCGAATGGCCACTGTATAGGAAAAATGTACAACTTAATGTTTTATTTACACACATTTGTCAAAGCCTAGTAAAGAACAGATGACTGAAAACTTGTTCGGCTCATATCTTTAGCCAGCGTTGGTTGGAATTAGCAAGCTTACTTTGTTAGCTAACTAACATCAACGTAAGCCAGTCTGCTCATTCCCTCTTTTTTTTTTTTGAGGAGGCAGCGTTGACACCCCGGAGATGGACAGTCTGTTTAGCCATCTACCGGTGTCTGCTGCTTCCTGGGTGGTGGTTAATTATGCCGGATGTGTATTTGTTTATTTAAACTCTATGCAAATGCACTGAGTGAGTGTCTTCCATAGCATTGGCAAGGTTCGAGCAGCTATTACTCAGCAGATAGTGAGTAATGCTTCCCTGAGAGTCAGTCGAGGCTGGGTTTTTAAAGATTCCTAACCTGCCATCCTGTATGCGTATGTTGGCCTGTGAACAATGACACAGTGGAAAAAAACATTTTGAATTGGGGGCTTCTCGACTGATGATGCCAATCATTAAGGTTCATGAGGCAGCACTAACTTCTACCTTGCAACGTATAAACATAAACACTGTCTGACTAATTTTTCCACTGATTTAAGTTGACTCGTGCAGCAGCACCCAGTAATAAAAGCTCCAGTCGTTCTGGAGTATGTCTGAAAAGTGTTTCCTAATGTCTACATTTACTTTCTCTTTGAGTTACAGTAAAACCCATTAGTTGCCCTTTCAGAGAAGGATAAGACATTCTTTACTTCATAATACATTTTAATTGCTCAAGTTTAGACAGTAGAATATCTCCAGTCTTCTGTATTTACCACGAATGTGCTTTCCTTTCCTTTTAAGCTATTAAAGTTAGGTAATTACCACACAAGCCCATGCCATGTTCACTAACCCATGCGGAAGCCTGCTGGTGCATCTTGTCTCTTAATTACCAATTTGAATCCTTAATGCATGTATGAGAAGCACAATAATTAGACAGATATTTCCTCCATCTCTTTTCTTTACTGACGTGTGCGCAAATGGCCAAATGACCTGACATGTCTGCCAGGAGAGAGTGAGAAAAAAGCCTGCATATCATCTGCATATAATAAAGGAATTAGCAGCTCCTGCTGCAGCAGGCACACCCCTCCACCAGCACATGCCCTTCTGAAGCTGCATTCTTCATTAGAATATCTGAACTGTCATAAATATGCTTCAGATTACGTTATTGTCTCATTATCTTTTCTTTGCTTTGCTGCTAATGAGCGGGACAGGGCAGCTGAACGAGAGAGTTCTGTTTACATTAGTTGAAATGTGCCGTAATAATGCTCATTAGAGTGTTCCATTTTTGTTCCACAGTTGCTTTAATTAGATTTTTGTCTCCACTCCTCAATAAGAACTAATAATGCCTGTAATGTATTTGTTATTACACGATGAGACAAGAAGAAAAAGACGTGAATTTATTTCTCTTTTTAAGCATCTCTTAATTGAAAGAGAGTAAATTGGATCTTGTTTGGCTTCTGTTTCATTTCCAATGAGTTATCAACTACAAGAGCAATGCCCTCCTCCTCTTCCTCCTCCACCCCCACAGACCCTCCGCCGTGCAAACCTGCTGTTCGGTACTTCATGCTAATGCAAGACACACACACACACACACACACACACACACACACACACACACACACACACACACACACACACACACACACACACACACACAAAACCAGGTTAGTTTAAGGACAAGCTTTGAATGACACCTCATGGCTTTCTTCAGCAGATAGAGTTGCTCAGTTGTCATGGAGATAGTTTAGTTGTTATCACATGAGCTTAGTATGAAACTTGTTCATGTAGTTGTATATGGCAAGGAATAGTAACCTCTGTCTCTGTACGAAGATGGTCTCTGGGGTCAAATATCAATGCCCTCGATCTTTCAACGGCCATCCACGTATTCCTGCTCGCTGCCCTTCGACCTCCCCAGTGGACTCTGAGGGGGTTAGCTCTGCTGTTGTCTGTTTCTGGTGTTCATTCACTCTCTTGTCTTGCTGTTTTAGTAATGGAGTGTTCCCCACAGCTGTCACATGTGATGTCATGATGATGTCATACGCTACTCCAGTCTTCTTCTCTGGGACTTGTATTATTTACCCAAATATTTTACAACCATAAAAATTGTGAGAGCTTGTAAAGCAGTCTTGTTACAGAACTCCAGGCTAATGAAGCAAGTTTCCAGGTGCAGCTTGCAGAATCACCATTGTGTTCTATTGTCAACACACACTCCTTACAAACACTGTCCCACTCTCTAACACATGTCTTATTCCACTAATGCCACCACATGGACCAGTAGCAGTGGTGTACAGACTGCTAGCATCACTAATAGCCTCTCTCAGTGGCACCACTGTGTCTCTAAAAAAAAAAAAAAAAAGTCCAGACTACATAGAGAGGGCTGGAGATGCAGACACACAGTGCAAATCAATGGCAGGTGTCAATGCACTTGAAGGTCACATCATCTAGTAAAAAGGATAAAGATTTCTGAGGAAGCTGACACTCATCTCAACTTTTTTACCTAAGATGGAAACTGAAATTGGAGCAACAGATTACTTAGTTTCACCATAGATTGGTTGTGTTTTCTCGATTATTTATGTAAAGATGACTTATTATGCAAAATTAACAGTTTCATGATTCATCAAAACTTTGGTGTGTCTAGAGACCCCTAAAGTTTGAGAAAAGACCACCCTTTTTCTTGATCTTCTGTTCCGTGTAACAACAAGCTAGTCAGATTTAATGCTGAATGTGACATCCCAGAGGGCTGCTGTGCCATATAGTCCCGTCCAGCAAGGTGACCCCCACCACCCACTGATACTTACTCACTGGACTTTGCTGTCTGCCATTGGGATTTCCTCGCTATCGCGTACTGTGTCTTACTGTGCTCTTAATTCAATTCAATTTCAATTCAATTTTATTTATAGTATCAATTCATAACAAGAGTTATCTCAAGACACTTTACAGATAGACCACACTCCATAATTTACAAGGACCCAACAGTTCTAGTAGTCTCCTCCAGAGCAAGCAACAGTGCAACAGTGGCGAGGAAAAACTTCCTTTAAGGCAGAAACCTCGGACAGACCCAGGCTCATGGTAGGCGGTGTCTGACGACCGGTTGGGGTTAGAATGAAGCTTACGTCCTTAACTAGGACATATAATACAATGTAAGACTGGAAACCAAATATTTGACTTTGTAGATAATTAATTGTTTGGATATTTGTTTTTGTGTGTGTTTTGTCTTCAATACTATAGAATAACAGAATCCTTCAAATGAATACCTTTTAATTCAACTGAAAGACAAGTGGTGCTTCCATTTCAGCTCAATGGAAGACTGAGGTGAGCTACATATAGGCCTGGATCTGTGTATGCCCACCCATCAGATTCAGAATTTCATCCATCCATCTTCATCCGCTTATCGGTATCGGGTCGCGGGGGCAGCAGCTCCAGTAGGGGACCCCAAACTTCCCTTTCCCGAGCCACATCAACCAGCTCCGACTGGTGGATCCCGAGGCGTTCCCAGGCCAGGATGGAGATATAATCTCTCCACCTAGTCCTGGGTTTTCCCCGAGGCCTCCTCCCAGCTGGACGTGCCTGGAACACCTCCCTAGGGAGGCGCCCAGGAGGCATCCTTACCTGATGCCCGAACCACCTCAACTGGCTCCTTTCGACGCAAAGGAGGAGCGGCTCTAGGAGGTTTGAGCTCCTCTCGGATGACTGAGCTTTTCACCCTATGTCTAAGGGAGACGCCAGCCACCCTCCTGAGGAAACCCGTTTCGGCCGCTTGTACCCTTGATCTCGTTCTTTCGGTCTTGACCCAGCCTTCATGACCATAGGTAAGGGTAGCAACGCAAATTGCCCGGTAGATTGAAAGCTTCGCTTTCTGGCTCAGCTCTCTTTTCGTCACAACGGTGCGATAAATGGAATGTAATACCGCACCGGGTGCTCCGATTCTCCGACCAATCTCACGCTCCATGGTCCCCTCACTCGCGAACAAGACCCCAAGGTACTTATCTTCTTCACTTGGGGTAAGGACTCACTCCCTACCCGAAGAAAGCACTCCATCGGTTTCCTGCTGAGAACCATGGCCTCAGATTTAGAGGTGCTGATCCTCATCCCAGCCCCTTCACACTCGGCTGTGAACCGATCCAGTGAGTGCTGAAGGTCACAGACCGATGACGCCATCAGGACCACATCATCTGCAAAAAGCAGCAATGAGATCCCGAGCCCACCTAACTGCAACCCCTCCCCGCCCCGACTACGCCTCAATATCATGTCCATAAATTTTACATACAGGATTGATGACAAAGCGCAGCCCTGGCGGAGGCCAACCCTCACCTGGAACGAGTCCGACTTACTGTCCAGAACCCGGACACAGCTTTCGCTTTGGTCATACAGAGATTGGATGGCCCTAAGAAAGGGACCCCGTCACCCCATACTCCAGCAGCATTTCCCACAATTTCTCACGGTGGACCCGGTCATACACATTCTCCAGATCCACAAAACACATGTAGACTGGTTGGGCATACTCCCAGGACCCCTCCAAGATCCTTGCGAGAGTGAAGATCTGATCCGTTGTTCCACGGCCTTGACGGAATCCGCATTGTTCCTCTTCAATTAGAGGTTCAACTATCGGCCGAACCCTCCTTTCCAGCACCTTGGAGTAGACTTTACCAGGGAGGCTGAGAAGTGTGATACCCCTATAATTGGCACACACCCTCTGGTCCCCCTTTTTGAAGAGGGGAACCACCACCCCGGTCTGCCACTCCTTAGGTACCGTCCCAGACTTCTACGCAATGTTGAAGAGGCGTGTCAACCAAAACATCCCCTCCACACCCAGAGCTTTCAGCATTTCTGGACGGATCTCATCAATCCCTGGGGCTTTGCCGCTGTGGAGTTGTTTGACTACCTCAGCAACTTCCACCAGGGAAATTGACGACAATTCGCTTCCCCCTCCTGAGGTGGCAAACGGTTTTCCAGAAGCACTTTGGTGCCGACCGAAAGTCCTTCTCCATGTCTTCTCCGAACTTCTCCGACACACGCTGCTTTGCCTCTGTCACGGCAGAGGCTGCAGCCCTTCGGGCCCGTCGGATTCGGGATTGTTTTTTAAGAATAAATAAAGAAATGCCTTAATGCATGTACTACATAGTGTTGGGTACTGAACTCTGTATTTCTTTGGGTACAGACTGAATCATGTTGGTACTACCGAGGACCAAGTCACGTTAAATCAAACGTCATTTCGGTGGAGCTCCGAAGTGCAAACACACACACACAATCAAACAGGTTGTAGGGCAAGGCAATGTTATTCCTAAAGTCCATTTTAGCAACAAGGCAATTAAAAACAGTTAACATAAAACATAAGAGCAGTTTAAAAAGAGGCTAAAATAGAATAAGATACATATACAAGATACAGTGCAGTGTAAGAAATGAATAATTATTAGATATTTTCTATGGACAGGTTTAGGAAGGGAGAGGGAGGGGTTTATTTTGTGTGGCATGTAAAATGCTCTATATAAATAACAAAATGTTCCAAGTAAATAGGATAAATCAGAAATGGTTTAGCGGGAAAAAAGTGAAAAGTACCCAACAATATTTTGTATTCAGAATGTTGCTCTCTTGCATGGCTGACATGAAAGCTAACAGTCCTTTGTAGTTAACAGCCAGCATCTTACAGCTTCTACCAAGTGCAGCTATAGCTAATGACATATTCATTCAACTCAACGCCAAGAAGACTCTGCCTTGTCTGGGCCTGTAGCTGCAGGTAATCTAGGGTCTATTTTTATTCTCTGTTTGGTCACCGCCTCCCGAGAGTCCAGCTCAACTGGTCCTTCACTCACTAAGCTGGACTTATCAAAGAGCTTGTTAGCGGCTCCTTCCCTAGGCGCCACGGAGGGAAGCCAAACACTGTTCATCTAAACACACTGCTTTAGCGGTTTAGCTCCGGTCTCAATTCACTTATTGTTTATAACTTCTGATTGCAGTAATAGTCGGTGTTTTATTTGTTTTCCTTTCCAGCTGTATCTGTCAGAGGCTGTCACCATCAACACTACTTCAAAGCCAAACATCTTCTCTCCATCTGCATTAATCAGGAGGTTAACGGACAAATCCAGCGCAAAATGAACCTAGGGGTTAATAATAATGATAATAATAATCATGGGTACGGAGTCCACGTTCTCTGGGATATGTTTTAATGCTCATCCAATGTGACCGGTTTAAGCTTAAACCCCTAATTAGCTTGTAACGCTAATCATCGGGCCACTGGACTCAAAATAGCACCACACTTCCACGGTAGTATATTGAGTCTCTACGTGTAAACCGAGGCATTGAGAACTTTGTAAGTGTGCAGACAGTTTATTAAAGTACCGTTAACGTATACAGGCAGGCGCCAACAGTGCTGACCAATCAAGTGCCATGCATCTCAAGCACGGCATTTGTTGTTCAACTAACCCCTTGGTTTATTTTTGTTTCAGAATTGTCCTTTAACTCAGGCTGTGTGTAGGAACGGGCTGGTGTAAGATTCTGATGGTATGATGCTCTTCAGCGAAAATAGTTTCACGGTATTGCAGTTACATCTTTAAAATGTTTCTTCTTTTTTTTTTTTAATGCCCAGGTAAAAAAACTACTTTTTTCCCATTGAACATAATGTATTTTATTTTGAAACACATTGTAAATGTAAATGTGCTGTATTTATATAGCGCTTTTCCAGTCTTAACAACTGCTCAAAGCGCTTTTACATCTACAGGAAACATTCACCATTCACACAGTGTGGCCGAGGCTGCCGTACAAGGTGCCACCTGCTCATCAGATAAACATTCACACAAATTCATACTCCGATGCGCAGCACCGGGGGCAACTCGGGGTTCAATGTCTTGCCCAAGGACACTTCGACAATGACTGCAGGGGCGGGGATCAAACCACCAACCTTCCAATTGGCAGGCAACCGCTCTACCACTGAGCCACAGCCGCCCCCATTGCACACTGGCAGGGATACAGATTACTAAAACTGCACTGTCTGTCCTTGAAGACTCATAAAAGACAGAACGGAAAAGATGGAAAAGTTTATTGGTTTTGAAACAGTGAGTTTTTTCAAACCACATTGTACCTTGAAACCGGTAACCGGCCCACGCCTAGTTTTGTGTGCAGTTAGATTCCTCTGAGGGCATTTTGTGAGGTCCCATTGTAGTTTTTCTGCAGTCCGTCTCCAGTGACAGGACAAGTGATGTACTGTTCACCAGTGGCTGTGGCTCTACATGAGTAACGTCAGGTGGAAATGAAAACCACTCTTCAATCACTTTCACACTCACTTTTCCCTGTGATATTATAAGGCAGTGATCACACAGTGACCTGTTGTTTTTTCTGTTTTCTCAAAGGTATAAGCATTTCCTACAGGACCTGACTGCCAACACAAGTCCAGACAACCCAGAGTTTCAGCAACTTTCAAGTAAGTGTCTTTTCTGATAGAGCTCAAAATAATTTTACAAATATCTGCAGATTAACCCTAGGTGCTTTCATAGCAATGCGGAGCAATGTGTCTGGAGCTGCACGTTCAAATTAGCACACATGAAGCCAAGGGCACTGCTGTTGTCAGAATTGTTGTGGTTTGTCAGTGACGGCAACCCAACAACAAGTGATGTTGGTGTGCTGATGTGCTTTGCACCACTAGTCACAGAGTGGAACTCTTCCAACCAGTGACAAGCAGTTTGGAGCACAGGAGAGTTAGGCAAAGCTGTACAATTATAGACTGGAAGGCCAGTCCTCTTCCAGCAGGTAAGCAAAATGAAGCAACCTTCGAAGACTTTGATTGTCAGCAGTCAGACTTTGTCATGGTGAAAGACGGCCCTTATTATCTTTTATTTTAGAAACAAAAGAAAGGGCTCTTTTTCTCTTTCATTTCTCATTTGTTGTTATTGTCACAGCAGCGCTTGGCTAGTAGAGAAAGGAAAGCGAGGCAAAGCTCAATATGCGTGTGAGTTCTAGTTTGATGAGGAATTTGACATGATTAATTGGGAGCGGATCAGAGGATATTAAGCGGGAGCTATATTAATAAATAAAAGCTTCAACATCAACACGACTCCCGATAATGACTAATTTCAGTCGTCAAATAAACACAGAATCTGACTCAAGTGCGAACGTACACAAGGAATTATTTATGTGTATCAATTAAAATCTCATTGCTAGTGTATGCTGCCTTTGCTTACAAATTAAAACAGCCTCTGACTCTGAGATGAAGGTACATATCTGAATGTGCTCCACCATCGCCTCTTCCTCTTCTCATTAGAGATCCTTTTTTAAACTCTG
>NC_048429.1:16706150-16714106 GCF_013103735.1 Etheostoma cragini
CCCCTTCTCCCCTCGCAGTGCATTCAGGCTGGATTTAATTGTTGTAATTGCAGTGCTTCAGGAGTTTTCATCAGCCCAGCTTTAATACGACACCCTAATGCCTGACTCGGCTGCAGTAACCATAACTACGTCTGACCTGACGCAACTCCCAGACTCTGTCAGAGATTTAACAATGAGAGTGAGCCTCATGCCGTGGTCAAACACACTCTAAATAGTGAATAAATGGAATAAAGAGCTGTACGAAGTGGAAGATGTCTTCAGAATGTCTAATGGACTAGATGTATTATTAATGCCTCGGCCAGAACTCCGCTCAAGAATGCTGTAATTAGGAGTGTTGTTTTTCTAAAGCAGGCGATAGGGAAAATATTCCAAGCACGTACAACAAAGGGAAAAAGTCTACACGGATGCCTTGTTTGGTTTACATTGTAATTGTTGTGAAGTTAAGCGAGCCAATTAGGCTGTGATTATTTTAGTGAATACAAGTTGCCCTGAGGATCAAGTTCATCTGCTGAGTTCCAGCACTCGGAACAAAAGCAAGAAAGTTGAGGTTGAAATTAGAATCCAGCTGTTTGTTGTTATTTCGGATGTGTTAATGATGTAGTTCGAGATGTTTACAGCAATTATTACGGCTGCACACAGTAATTGGATGCTCCCGTCTATTTTGATGATTTGCCTATTTGTTCTGGTAAGATTTTATAGCTTTGTCCAAAAAAGTTTGTGAAAGAGTTTTTACATGCAGATGCTGTAGCTGTGTCATTATATAGTCAGTCCATTCTCGATTGATTGATTTTATTTGACCCTTTTGTTATAAGATACGATACATAAAAAGAAAAAAAAAAGAAAAAAGTCAGCAAAAGGGCTTTCATGGAAAATCAGCAGACTTGCCCCTTGTGGAGTAGCTGTGAATATCTCTCTCTCTCTCTCTCTCTCTCTCTCTCTCTCTCTCTCTTTCTCTCTCTCTCTGTTAAAATCATTGACCACATATTTGGGGACAGCTTCATGCACAGTCCTATGCACAGTTTGATTGATGAAAATAAATCACTTCATATATTCTGTTGACTGAGTCGGGCCGGGCAATGTTCCTCAGTACATTTTCAATACAGGCTCACCTGTGTTCATAGTTCTGAATATTGAAAAGAAAAACTGTACTTAAAGTTGGTACAAGTAAAGGTAAGGGAGGTAAAGTTCATTCAGTGAGGAACTTAACAGGACTTGAACCTGGATGTTGTCTGTCTGCAGCTGTCTGCACTCAGCCAAAGATCCTCTGTGATGGAAGACGCTTCACTCTAACACCAACTCCAGAGAGAGACAGAGTGCAGGGCTTGACATTCACTTTTTGAGGCACTTGTCTTTTGGACAAGTACATTGACATTTTACTTGTCAATGCGCAAAAGTCACTTGTTTAAGATTTATTATTTTATTTAAAAAAACTTGTGTTTTGCTAATGCAGCATTTAAACAAACCGTTAATACAACATTAATACAATTCAGTAGAAACAAATGTGTCCCAAGAATAGATTTACCCTTCAAGAAGAAAAAGATCTCCATAATATAAAGCAATACAATTTGATTCTAAACCGATCAACGATGAAACTACTTTTTTTTATGTACATTTCCATGCGTGATTAAAAAAGATATATATTTAAATCTGGGTTTGTCTTAAACGTTTTTTCTACTGAGGTATTTATATTGTAGTTAAAATAAAAAAAAAATCTGGGATTTTGGAGTGTTATTTTGTGTCTCTGGTGCCTCCACACGCATACAAACTTGGAAAAATAACTATCCATGCTGTTTTGAGTGAGATCTGGTTTCCGAATTTCCTCTGTCTTCAGTCTCCGGGTGAGCTGTTCAAAATCTGCACGGCTTTCTACGTCACTAGCCATGACGAGGTGGCTAACAGTAGCATGCTAGCTCATTCTCAATGACAAAACACTGCTACAACACACACTAGTTCACCATAATCTCCAGAAGAACTACTTCCTGCCCCTGTTCTGCAAGTATTCCACAAGTGCTCTTCGTTTAGAAGAAGTCTAATAAGACATACTCAAAAGAATTAGGTAATGTTTTCATTCTTCTGTTCTACTTAAGTGTCTAATGTGACAACGTATTTTCGTAACTTATTGTAAAAAAATTTTACAGCAGACTTAATAAAATGTTGGGTGTTTATGTGGATTTGACTCCATAAATTACGTTAAAATAAATGGGTACGTGCATGGAGGCAATGGGTCGGTTAGCAACAATTAGTTCCCGTTAACTCCAAACATAGATCAGCCAAGCGGACACGCTGGCACGGAGAGGAGTAACAACCAGACTGTGTAAATGATGCACGGGGAGCTTTCACAGCGGTGTGGTTTTACGGCTTATCAGTGCAGGTAATCCCACGGGAAGCCACAACGCCACAACCAGCCACAATAGTGGATCTTTGCTACTACTAACGCTCTACTAACGTAAGCCTGCATCTGAGGCTAATGTGAATGGTTGATGCTGTCACATACACGCAGCACATGAGTTCACGAGGGGGAGGGGCCTGAGGCGCTAGTCTGTATACTGTAAATAACCTTGAGGATTGGAAAAAAATGTGTTTTATTTACCTGGGCAGGTATCTGCCTGGGTGGCAATAGCTCAGTCCATAGGGAGTTGGGTTGGGAACCGGAGGGTCAATGGTTCAAATCCCCGTATGGACCTAACAAGTTGGGAGCATGGATTGGTGGCTGGAGAGATGCCAGTTCACGTCCTGGGCACTGCCAGGTGTCCTTGAGCAAGGCACCGAACCCCCCCAACCGCTCAGGGCGCTGGTTCAGCTGGCAGCCCACTCACTCTGACATCTCTCCATGTATATTGCATGTATAGGTCCTGAGCATGTGTGTGTATTTCAGGTCTGTGTGTGAGTACTAACAAAAGTGTGTGCACAGAGTGTAGTGCAGTAATTTCCCCATTGGGGGCCATACATAGGTTATCTTCCCACTATAACCTATGTATGGGAAACACTGATCAATTATCAGATCTACCGTCTGTAATATAATATCAATTAGTTAGGCTTAATACTTAATTAACTTATTACAAACAAGATCTGTCAGAGTAAAAAGGCTACAACCGTTATTTCAAGGTTTCAGATACATATTTACTCAACATTTAAGTAAATCTAATCAGATCAGACCGGTTTGAGTATTCTGAACGTGTGTGTGCACCACCCACCCATCTATGCATCATTCGTCCGTCCATTCATTCTTGCGTTAATGCATCCATTCATCAAAACATCATCCATTATTCATCCATCCATCCATTGATCCATCAGTGCATCATCCATTCATTCATTCATTCATCCATCAATGCATCCAACCATCCAACCATCTATCAGTGCATCATTCATTCATTCATTCATTCATTCATTCATCCATCCATCCATCCACCCATCCAGCAGGGTGTTGTACAGGAGCTGAGGTGATGATCATTTGATGTTGTGGGAATAGTTGATTTAACCAAATGATCTCTGCCTATTTGGTGCTGCTGTTTTTTTTCCACACAATCACAGACTGACAGCTCAGCTGATTTGCAAAAGGGCAATGGATTATGGGCTACAAGGGCCGCTGTGGTGGAGACCAGCATCACTCTAATTAATATGGTGGTGCTTAGACGTCCCAAGTACACTCATTCAAAGCCAGGGCACAGCCCAGCCTGAGCAACTCAGCAGCCCATCAGGCACAATCAGGACTGTTTGGAGATTTTAATTTGCACAGCTAAGTTCTCTGCAAAAGCTTGCCGATGAAATCAAGCAATGTCAGGCCGCGATGCTTAGTGGGCCCCTAAAAAAGATTCCAACTGCTTCAGTGGTTCATGTCTCTGTACCTGTGTAGAATTTGAATCTGGCGTATTACCACATTCGTTCACATTTGTTAGTATGTAAAGAAAAATGTGAATATTGGCCAACACTTGATAATTACATCTTATTAAATGCTCAAATATCAATAGGCATTTGACTTGGAATCCATCAGCGGCAGCCCACAACCATTTATTTAGCTGCTTACAGCCGTTGTCGGAGGCTTTTGGTCTGCCTGTACCATTCTTGTGAATGCAATATTGTTGGTCCACCTGAAAGGAATCTCCCTTTTGGACTGGATGAACTGGTCAAAGGTCAGTGTGACCTCACAAAACACATAACTGTATTATATTTCACACAAATGCCTAAATGATCAAATGATGAGGTGATGACGTTTTATATCCAAAAGAATCAGGCTAACCATTAAACCATTAGTTTGTTTACTAGTAAATATATTGAAATTGTTCAGAGGTAATGTCATCTGACAGGAGTATCTGCTTTTGGTTAACAAATTATTAAGTTATTTATTATTTTTACAAAATTCTATTATAAAATACCTGACCATTCAAGTGGTGTAACTCTGTTGGGTGTTGCGCGCAAGGCATGGGTTGCCTATTGGTACACATAATGGACACTCACCACTGTCAATGTTTTTTGTGCTTCTGATTCATGTCACTCCGTAGTAGTAGTAGTAGTAGCTCTAGCTCCTCCACCAAAGAGCCTGCAATCGTTGCGGAAGGTTATCTGATGGGTCGAACCATTTCTTTCTTAGCTGAAGTTGACAACGGCTCAATGCCTTTCTTTTTATTTTACGTTGGCTATGCAAGCTGGAGGGAGGTAGCAGATGACGTTGAGAAGTCGCAGTGAGGAATATTTTAGGAGCACCATTTTTGGCAGTGCAGAGAGGTAGACCAGCACAGAATCGATAAGTCAATGCAGGGGACAGAAATGTCTCGAGGATGACCAACACCTAATCTAAAACTCAAGTTTTTTTTTTTTTTTTTTCAAATTTTTCAGGTTTTATGTAAACAAATCACAACGACAGAGAAGAAGAAAAAACGAATAGCAACGGACAGAGCTGCCAGAAAAATTGAAGGCGTGTCTTTGGTGAATGTAGTATTGCGGTTATCTACATGAGCAGGTGCTATACAGTCAGTCTACAGAAAAGAATCACATGTCTTTAAGATAGTCAATGAATGGTCCCCAGATGCTCAGAAAACAGTTTTGTTTTTTAGAGTTGTGGAAGCGTATCCTTTCCATCTGGATAATCCCAGCCATTTTTTAAAGCAAGGGGGAGTGGGGGATTTCCATTCCAGGAGAATCATTTTATTTGCGGCAACCATGCCAAGCATTAGTGCTTGTTGTATCTCAGGCGAGTACCAGAGAACATTCTCTGAGCACCCGAAGGGCACTGTCCAAGTTATAGACCAAACTAAGCCACTGAAATACATTACACCAAAACTTATGCATTTGAGGACATAAACAAAAAAGATATGATAACAAACCCTCTGCATCTCCGCATCGATCACACAGTGAAGAAAGTGATGGACAGATTCTATGCAGCTTCAGCTTAGAATAGCGCAATCGATGAACAACTTTGTTGAGCATGTATGAATTTTAGTCAGAGCTTCATTCCAGGTATCGTCAGACACCTCAAGCTCCCGCTCGTTAGACCAAGCTTCTCCGAGATGGTGAGTGGATGCGGAGGTGGTGAACAAGGACACAAAGCAAGATATTAGGTGCCTGGAGGATGCATGAGATCATAGAATGGGCAACTTGATGGCATGGTTTCAAAGTTTGGAAATACACCTTTAACAAAGTGCCTAATTTGAAGATATTGAAAATGATGAGAATTTGGTAAATTAAATTTAGTTGCCAGCTGACCAAATGAGGCAAAACGTTTGTCTACATTTAGGTCTCTGAGGGCAACAAGTCCTCTCTCTCCAGTCTACAAACACCCTATCTGCCTGGGATGGTAAGAATGAATGGTTATGGCATATGGGAGTTCGTACAGAAGTATTCGGCAGCTTGCAGACGCTTCTTATCTGATTCAGGACCCTAACAGAGTTTCTCAAATTGAAGTTGTTACCAATAAGTCTACGAGGAAAAAAGTAAGTCATCTAGATTGGCTTTAGAGGCAGCTATTGTCGACATTCCTTGGTCTTAAACGCTCACGCGGGGACATAGTAACAAAACTGGGGGGATATTTTCCTGCAAACTTGGCAAAAGACAGCCAAATAGTATGGTCTTAGCCACTATTAGTTGTTGTTTCCAGACAGAGTTAAGAAAATTTTAGGATAGTTTACCAGTCTGGCAGATGCATTCAGTAACTCTAAGCTTTCTCACTGACCACAAAGTTAAAGGAAAACATCTCAAAGAAACAAACAAACGTTTTATAGCCTTCTTGAAAGGATAGGATGTTTTTCAATGTGCACTGTTTGCACTGTATTTCATTTATTGTATATTTTGTGTGTGTGTGTGTGTGTGTGTTCAATCACATCTACGTATGTTAATTGGTATCAGTACAGGTATTGAACAGTATTACCCAGCCCTAACCCAGAGATTTTATATTATTACTCAGGAAGGATTTAATCTTGGAATATCCACGCATGTACAGTAAAACAAACGTTTGTGTGTGTGTTTCCCAAAAGGGGCAGTGAGTGCAGTGTGCGACGTATCCCAGCGTATCCAGGACAACGCCCGCTGCCATGAGAACCACCTGCAGCTTTGCCGGGTGCAGAAACTGCTGAAAGGGCGAAAGACGAAAGTGTCGGCTGCAGGTTAGTGCCTGTGATCACATATTCCTTTCATTCCCCCCCTCTGCACCCCTTTCTGCATCTATTGCTCCCTGTCCTTTGGGACACATCGGGGTGGAGTGGTAAGCAGGAGAAGTATAGATAAACTAAAGGGAAATTAGTTAAGTGTGGAGAAATGGATTGCTTTAATCAATAGAATTCATTGGACTTTCTGCAGGAAACATCACACTATATTAATGGAGCATTGCTAACAGTTTGCCCTTCATCCTGCCTTCCCTCTCGTTAATTCTCCTCTTCCATTGTGGTTCTATACTTGTGGAGCGCTGGCCCTTTTCTTCCTGCCACTCCCCCTCCTGTTGTTTGTCTGGCCTCCTCGTTGCTCCACTCGCCCTGCCAATCTCCCCCAGGACCAATTAGAGCCCAGCCTCATCTTGTGGACCAGCAGATAAAAAGGAAGCCAAAGTGTGTTTGTGTGTGTTTTTGCTGTGTGTGTGTGTGTGTGTGTGTGTGTGTGTGTTTTGCTGTGTGCGTGTGCGTGTGTGTGCTTGTTTTTTTTGCTTGGATATGCAGGCTTTTTTCTGTGTGTTGGTGTAGGCTGGGAGCGAGCGCTGAATAGCAGCTCATCTCTCTAATGCCGATGTGGGAAGTTTCAAAAGCTTCCTCTCATCCAAGTTCTCAGGCCCTCGCAACTCCGCCGGCTTCCTTTCCAGCTAATAAAGCTTGGGTCCCCCCAGGCAGACTTCAGAGCAGCAGCAGCACCCCGCCCCGCAACCCCACGCCGACCCGTTCTCCTTCCTCCCTACCAACACCACCTCTAATGTGGGTAAAAGAAAAGCGCTCTGCCTTTTACAGATGAGAAGCGCCGGAGCCCCTCAAACATATTAAGTAGCTCTGTAGGAGATGAGGGGGGGCAATTGTGAGACACAAAGGCTGAATCAATGGGACATCGATACATATAGCAGACAGGCAGCCTGTTTCCCTGGGAGGCCGCCTGCCTCCTCCTTCAATTTAAAACAAAGATGTCTCATATTTTCAATCTTGTTTCACATAGTTTTTTCCAATTCCGTCCCTTTATGTCTCTGACTCTTTCACCTAATTGTGTTACGAATTTGTCTGTTGTTATCTCAGGTGTCAGGTCAGTCACACTACCCACTACCTCATTAAATTGAGCGTTAACATTTAAAACCAACTGAAAGAGAAACAGAAATTATTGAATGTTTCCTTTGAAAATGCTCCAAAACACATGCATCAAATATGTGTTTGTTGTCTCCTTTGTGCTGTAACATCTAGACAATGTATCAATTAGTCCACAGAAAATCAGCTAACAGCAATTTTAGCCAAAATATACAGTTTGTGTGTGTGTGTGTGTGTGTGTGTGTGTGTG